>NW_026974715.1:40556-306298 GCF_015220805.1 Pogoniulus pusillus | reverse complement strand
GCCTCAGGCGCAGCGGGGCCGGGCCGGGGCTGGCTGCAGCCCGAGGCGGTGCCAGGCACCGGCAGCACTGCAGCCCCCAGGGGGCGCTGCGTGGAGCGGGCGGAGCGCGGGAGGGAGGGGCGGGGAGGGGCTGGCCGCGGGGGCGGGAGCGGGTGGGGCGCGAGGCGCTCCGCAGCCAATGGGAGGCTGCGCTCGGCCCTTGACCAATCAGCGCGGGGGGCGTGGTCGGCGGCACCGTTGGAGAGTGCTGCGGAGGAAGCAGCCGGAGAGGGGTGCTGGGAGCTGGCAGCGGAGCGGGACCGGAGCGGCTGCGGTGAGTGCCTGGGGGCGGCGTGTGCCGGGGCCCCGGGGGCTATGTCAGGCCGGGTGGGAGTGTGCTGGGGTCCTGCTGCCTGCAGGAAAGCCCTGGGGGTGCTGGTGGAGAGCAGCCTGCAGGCCTGGGCTGGCCGAGCTGCAGCAGGGGGGGCGCAGGCAGCCCCCGCTCCGCTCTGGGCCCGGGTGGGCTCTGCCCCTTGTCTGCTCTCTTGCCCCACCCTGGGCACTCCCCTCTTTGTCCCTGCTGCTGTCACAGTGCCGCTGCGCGTCCGCGGCCCTGTTGCCATAGCAGCCGGGGCGCAGTGCAGCCGCCGGAGCGCGGCGGTGAGGCGAAGAGCTGTTGACTGCCGCTGGCCGCCGTTGCGGGGCGCCGCTGGCCGCCGTTGCGGGGCGCCGCTGGCCGCCGTTGCGGGGCGCCGCTGGCCGCCGTTGCGGGGCGCCGCTGGCCGCCGTTGCGGGGCGCCGCTGGCCGCCGTTGCGGGGCGCCGCTGGCCGCCGTTGCGGGGCGCCGCTGGCCGCCGTTGCGGGGCGCCGCTGGCCGCCGTTGCGGGGCGCCGCTGGCCGCCGTTGCGGGGCGCCGCTGGCCGCCGTTGCGGGGCGCCGCTGGCCGCCGTTGTGGGGCGCCGCTGGCCGCCGTTGTGGGGCGCCGCTGGCCGCCGTTGCGGCCCTTGAGCAAGAGGCACCTTCCCGGGCAGAGGAGTTTGTGTGGCTGACGCTGGTGCTGTGTGCTCAGCTGACTGCCTCCTCCTGCCTGCAGAGCGCAGAGCCGGGGCAGGGCGAAGCTCGGAGTCTCTCAGCCCCACAGCCGCCAGTGAGGCAGGGGAGCAAAGCAGGAGCCTGCAGCACCGAGAGGCGGCGGCGAGCGAGGCTCTTGAGACGCCTGGCAGCGGCTCCGGGGGCAGAGCCGGCCCGGCCCAGGCGAGCCTCGCCACGGCCCTCGGCGGCTGCCGTCCGACTCCGTCCCGCCGGCGGGAGCCGCCCCGAGCCCTGCAGGCGTCCGGCCGCGGTGCTCGGCGACGGAGGCTGCCGGTGGAGCCCAGCGGCAGCGAGACGCCAGCGGCGGCAGCCTGCATCGCCTCTGCTTCTCCCAGCCGGCAGAGGTGAGTGGCAGAGAGTCGGCGCCCAGAGGCTGGGGGCGAAGGAGCAGTGGGGGTGGGCAGTGCCCCGTGGCAAAGCTGCCACGGCCTCGGCTGGCAGAGCCGGCAAAGGGCAGCACGGGCACAGCTGAGGGGATTTTCCCAGCTGGGGCCAGGCTCTGGCTGCCTTTGTCGGCCTCTCCATAGCCCCTTAGAGGATCGCTGAACTCTGAGGGGCTCAGATGAGCCATGGACATTGCTGGCGTCCTTCAGAGTCAGGCCAGAGTCCAAGGGGCAGAGCCTCAAGCAGAAAGCCCTCAGTAGAGCTGCAAACCATTGCTGCTGTCCTCTGCCTGCAGAGAGGGCACTGGGAGGGGAGAGGAACCTCCATCCATCAGCTGCACGGTTGCAGCCCCCAGCTCCTGCCCATGCCACGTACAGGCCCTGTCCTGTCCCTGCAGCCCTCGCTAACGTCTCTCTCTCCATCTCTCTCCCTTGAAAGGCTGCAATGACATCCCCCAGCAGCCTGCTTCAGGCGAAGCTGAAGAGCTGTAGCTCAGCCTTCCTTTGTGGCAGAGCTGTTCCAGCTCCCTGTCTCCTTCTGTGGCCTTCTCTGGACCCGCTCTTAACTGGTTGATGCCTTCCCTGTGCTGGGGAGCTGGATGCAGCAGGTGAGGAGGAGCCACAGCAGAGTGCAGTAGAAGGGCAGAATCGCCTGCCCTGCTCTGCTGAGCACTTTGAAGAGCCAGGTAATGACACAGTGCCTTGAGTCAAAGCCTCTTTCCTCCTGTGTGCTTCTGCCTGACCTCTCCCTGCTCATGGAACTCCGTTTCTGTAACAAAAGGTCCTGCAGCTGCAGCAGGAGCTTGTGCACGCTGGCAGAGTGCAGCCTCTGGCAGAGTCCTCCCACGAAGCCCAGAAGCTTTGCAGCAGCTGCCTGCAGCAGAAGAGCAGTGAGCTGCAGAGGGAGAATGTCAGTTTGCAGGAGGAGCTGGAGAGATCTGAAGCTAAGGTATGGAGAAAGCCTCTCTCTTGGCAGCAGGTGGCTGCCCTACACAGCTGTCTGAGTGCACTCGAGCCAACTGTGCCCCAAGAGCAGAGGGAGTGACCTGGGAGTGACTCAGCTTTGTTTTGTGAGCCTGGGGCCTGCAGTTAGAGAGGTGCCTGAGAGTGAGGTCCCTTTGTCCATCACTGGAGCAGGAGGACAGGTGTATTTATTTCCCAGCACTGCTTCTGGGTCTGACACAGCAGGGCAAAACCTGCAGGGCCACCTGGAGGATGCCTGCAGGGGAACTGCGTCTGTCCAAGAGCTGGCAGGAGGCCTGCAGCGGTGAGGAGCTCAGAGTGGAGCCAGGCTCTGCTCTCTGTGTTCTTGTGTCCCAGCAAGGCAGCACAGGGTGGCCAGAGCTGCTTTTGCTGTAGGGGAGGTTGTGTCCCAGGCTTCTCTGGGGCTTTGTGCTCTTGTGCACCTCTGTGCTGAGGCCTGTGCTTGCTTGTCAGGGTCCAAGGTGAACATTGCAGGCTGAGCAGCACAGCCCAGGAGCAAGCCAGGAGCACTGCAGCCCTTCATAAAGACCTGCAAGCTGCTGCCTCGGTAAGCCAGTCAGAGCCTGGTTGCTTGGGGGTTGGTGTGGGGTGGTTTGGAGGCGAGGTGCTCCTGGAGAGCCTGGGAGAGATGAGTTCCTCTGTCCTGCTGCCTGGAGGCTGCTCTCCTGGCCTGCTGCCCAGCTGTGTGGCTTTGAGAGTTGTGTGGTGAGATGGTAGCAAGTGCCAGGCAATGGCATCCTTGTGAAGGAGTTGGCAGGGATGCTGCAGTTTGGAGCAGGGCCGAGGCTGGGAGCTCAGGCAGCACTTGAGGCAGTGCTGTGGGACAGGGATTTGGTCCTTTTGGCTGCAGGCTTTCCTTGGGCTCTGGTGCTGCTGGGTGTTTGCCCCTGGAGGCCCAGAGCGTGACAGGAGTTCTTTAGTTGCCTGCACTGTGCTCACCTTCCTGCTCCAGTGCCTGTGGATGCCTTGGCCAGAAGATGCAGCTCCATACTGCAGCGAGCAGACCTCCAAAGATGAACGTCCAGGACTAAGAAGGGACTCACTGCCAGTGCCCAGAGCCGGAGGACCTGGCCTCGATGGCAAGCTGCAGGGAGGCATTCCTGGCTGGAGCGTGGCAAAGAGAGTTGGCCGTGGGCAGGCACAAGGTAGCAGGCCTGGCTGTGTGCTGCTCTCCAGCAGTGCCCCTGAGTGGAAGCGGAGCTGAGCCCAGCTCTGCTGTGCCCCCGTGCAGGGAGCTGCCTGCGAGCAGAGCCAGGCCTGGCCCTGGAGCTTGCAAGGTGCTTCTGCACATCAGCCCCTGGGCTTCCAGAGCTGCACAGGGCCTGGCAGGTGCAGGCTGCCTGCAGTGCCCCTGGGAGGGCAGGAAGGCTTTTCTGCCTGCCTTCAGGGAAAGCTGAGGCCCTGCGTGTGGGGTGTGGTGCTGGGGGCAGTGCTGGCTGCTGTCACTGACTGCTGGCCCATGGAGCACGGCACAGCTGTGCTGCCTGCATGGGCACATGGCAAAGGCCAACTGCTGCCTGCAGGTTGGAGGTGCTTCTGGATGAGGCAGAGCTGAGGCCAGGGATGGGGAGAGAGAGTGAATGGCAGCTGAGTGTGCGTGAGAGGGAGAAGCAGCAGGATGCAGGCCACTGTGGTCTGGAGGAGCAAGGAGCAGCAGCCCAGCTGAGACAGAGCTGGAGACAGGACAGCGAGACAGAGCTGAGGCAGGGGAAAAGAGAGGGAAAGAAAGCAGCAATGCTAAAGGCAAAAACCAACGAGGAGAGAAAAAGTGAGGCAGAGAAAGAGTGGGAGAGAAAGAAGGCAAAAGAAAAAGCACCACAAAAGCTCTGCCAGAAGACTGCTCTGGTTTGGCACAGCCCTGGCCAGTCTGTGCCACCTGATCAGCAGGCCCTGTGCTGGCTCTGGCCTCTGCTCCAGCCTCACTTTCTTCTGCAGAGCCTCAGCAGAGCGGAGTAGGAAGGGAGAGGAACCTCCCTCGCTCTGCTGGGCCCCCTGCAGGTTTGAGCAAGGAGAGGAGTGAGAGGCAGCAGCACCTGGCCTGCTGGGGACTCCATGTCCCTCTCCCCACTGCTAATGAAGCACAAGGCTGAGATCTTCCCCACACTGCTGCATGGGCCACGGAGAAGCAGTCGCAGGCTGCTGGCCTCAGCTGAGCTGCAGCAGCTGCAGGAGGCAGGGTGAGGGCAGGGGCTGAGGCCAAGCAAGTAAGGCTCAGCTCTGGAGCTGCTCCTGAGTGCCCCAGGGGTGGAGGAACCTTTGCATCTACTCTGCCTTGCAGTGGCTTCTGCTGCTGGGCACTGAGCCCAGAGGAGGCAGGGCAGGGCTGTGCCACAGCAACAAAAGGTTACTCTGGAGAGCTGGAGGGTTTAATTTGGAGAGTGGGAAGCATTCAGCCTGGGCCTGGGCTGCAGCCTCCAAGGGGCAGAGCGGATGAGGGTGAGGCTGGCCCAGGCTCAGGAAGCTGACAGGGCAGGGTCAAGAGAAGCTGCAGGCAGCAGCAGACATTTTGCACTGAGCTGAGCTGCAGGACTGGATGAAAAAGCTGAAAGCTGAGCTTTGTGCTGGCCTAGGCAGCGGTGGGGAGCAGCGGGAGGGAAGCTGCTGGGGGCACAGCAGGGCTGCTGCAGAGGCTGAGGTGGGGCAGGGGCAGGCGGCAGCAGAGTGCCCAGGAGCTAAGGTGGGGCAGAGGGAAAAGAGCTGCTGCTTGCCTTTGCTGCTCTGCCTCTCTCTCGGCCCTTTTCTTCCTGCCCCTGTCTCAGCCCCTGCCCTGCTCCTCTCTGCCTCCTACCGCCCACCGGCCGGAGGGGGTGGGGGCGGAGTCAGAGAGAGGGGCGGGGGGGTTGGGGGGGGCGGAGGTAGGACAGGCGGGGGGGTGGGGGCGGTGGTAGGCAGTCGGGGGGGTGGGGGCTGGAGTAAGTCAGGCTGGGGTGGGGGCGGAGTTATCAGGCGGGGGGGGTGGGGGCAGTAGCAGGCGGGGGGGTGTGGGCGGGAGGTTAGGACAGGCAGGGGGGGGTGGGGGCGGAGTTATGACAGGCGGGGGGGGGTGGGGGTGGAGGAGTGAAGGGCAGGGGGCGGAGTTAGTAGGGGGGTGGGGGGCGGAGTCCAGGCAGGCGGGGGGGTGGGGGGCGGAGTTAGACAGGCGGGGGGGTGGGGACAGAGAGTTAGACAGGCGGGGGGGTGGGGGCGGAGTTAGGCAGGCGGGGGGGTGGGGGCGGACGTAGACAGGCGGGGGGGTGCGGGGCGGAGTAGGGGGGGGGGCTGGGGGCGGGAGTTAGACGGCGGGGGGGTGAGGGCCGGAGTTTGACCGGGGGGTTGGGGGTGGAGTTAGACAGGAGGGGGGATGAGGGCGGAGTTAGACAGGCGGGGGGGTGGGGGGCGGAGTTAGTCAGGCGAGGGGGTGGGGGCGGAGTTAGACATGCGGGGGGTGGGGGCGGAGTTAGGCAGGCGGGGGGTGGGGTCGGAGTTAGACAGGCGGGGGGTGGGGTCGGAGTTAGACAGGCGGGGGGTGGGGGTCGGAGTTAGACAGGTGGGGGGGTGGGGGTGGAGTTAGACAGGAGGGAAGGTGGGGGCGGAGTTAGACAGGCGGGGGTGGGGGCGGAGTTAGGCAGGCGGGGGCGGAGTTAGACAGGCGGGGGGGTGGGGGCGGAGTTAGACAGGCGGGGGGCAGGGGCGGAGTCAGGCAGGCGGGGGTGGGGGTCGGAGTTAGACAGGTGGGGGGGTGGGGGGGGGGCGGAGTTAGACAGGCGGGGGGTGGGGGCGGAGTTAGACAGGCGGGGGGGGGGCGGAGTTAGGTGGGGGGTGGGCGTGGAGTTAGTCAGGCGGGGGGGTGGGGGCGGAGTTAGTCAGGCGGGGGGCAGGGGCGGAGTCAGGCAGGCAGGGGGGTGGGGGGCGGAGTTAGACAGGTGGGGGGGTGGGGGCGGAGTTAGACAGGAGGGGTTTGGGGGTCGGAGTTAGACAGGTGGGGGGGGTGGGGGCGGAGTTAGGCAGGCGGGGGCGGAGTTAGACAGGCGGGGGGGTGGGGGCGGAGTTAGACAGGCGGGGGGTGGGGGCGGAGTTAGGTGGGGCTTGGGGCGGAGTTAGTCAGGCGGGGGGGTGGGGGCGGAGTTAGTCAGGCGGGGGGCAGGGGCGGAGTCAGGCAGGCGGGGGGTGGGGGCGGAGTCAGGCAGGCGCGGGGGTGGGGGTCGGAGTTAGACAGGTGGGGAGGTGGGGGCGGAGTTAGACAGGCGGGGGGGGGGGGCGGAGTTAGACAGGCGGGGGGTGGGGGCGGAGTTAGGTGGGGCTTGGGGCGGAGTTAGTCAGGCGGGGGGGTGGGGGCGGAGTTAGTCAGGCGGGGGGCAGGGGCGGAGTCAGGCAGGCGGGGGGGTGGGGGCGGAGTTAGGCAGGCGGGGGGTGGGGGCGGAGTTAGTCAGGCGGGGGGGTGGGGCGGAGTTAGTCAGGCGGGGGTGTGGGGGCGGAGTTAGGTGGGGCTGGGGAGGAGTTAGTTCAGGCGGGGAGGGGGTCGGGGGCGGAGTTAGAAGGGGGGGGTGGGGGGCGGAGTTAGACAGGCGGGGGGTGGGGGCGGAGTTTAGAAAGGCGGGGGGCCTGGGCGGAAGTCATGGCAGGCGAGGCGGGTGGGTGCGGAGTTAGACAGGCGGGGGGCTGGGGCGGAGTTAGAAGGCGGGGGGGTGGGGGTCGGAGTTTGGTGGGGGTGGGGGCCGAGTTAGACCGGCGGTGGGGTGGGGGCGGAGTTATGTGGGGTTTGGGGGCGGAGTTCTACAGGTTGGGTGGGAGGGGGGAGGGAGGGGGGCAGGGGAGGGGGGCGGGCAGGAGGCTGTGAGGGGATGGGGTGGGGGCAGAGACTGCGGCAGGAAGAAAGGGCCGAGAGAGGCAGAGGAGCCAAGGGCACAGCAAAGGCTCTGCCCGCACACAGCTCTGCTCTGGCACAGCTCTTCCCACTCTGCCCCAGCTGAGCTCCAGGCCCTGTGCTGCCGCCTGCCTCGGCTCCACCTCAGCCTCTGCAGAGCTGAAGCTGCCGGCAGCAGCAGCACTGTTGCTGCCTTCTGTCCCACGCAGCTGCTGCTGTGCAGTTGGCAGCGATTCTGTCACGGCTCTTGCTCTGGCCCCTGCAGCACTGCCCACGTTGAGACTCTGGAGCCAGTGAGGTTGTTATTGAACCTTGCCATGCATGGAGGCAGTGAGGCAGCTGCCACAGCCCATGGCTGCACTGCAGTGCACTGGCACAAGAGCAGCTCAGTGTCCTGCCAAGCAGAGGCAGCTCTCCAGAACCTTCTCCTCACTCTTTGACTGCAAGGCAGAAAGTTCAGATTTCAGGGGCAGGTTTCTGCAGCAGAGGCATTGCCCCCACGCCTGCAAGCACCTGGCTGCGGTGCAGCCCAGCCAAAGCCTGCTGGGGACTCCCTTGGGAATGCTGATAGGGAATGAAGCACAACGCTGAGATCTTCCCCACTTTGCTGCTTCGGCCACGGAGAAGCAGTCGCAGGCTGCAGGAGGCAGGGTAAGAGCAGGGGCTGAGGCCAAGCAAATAAGGCTCAACTATAGCTGTTGTGAGTGGAGCTGCTCCTGAATGCCCCAGGGGCAAAGGAACCTTTGCATCTACTCTGCCTTGCAATGGCTTCTGCTGCTGGGCATTGAGCCCAGAGGAGGCAGGGCAGGGTTATGGCACCGGGAACCTTTTGTTACTGTGGCACAGCAGTTTGGAGAGTGGGAAGCATTCAGCCTGGGCCTGGGTTGCAGCCCCCAAGGGGAAGATTGGATCAGGCTGAGGCTAACACAGCCTCAGGAAGCTCACAGGGCATGGTAAGGAGAAGCTGCAGGCCCCAGGCACACATTTACCCAGCGGAGAAAAGAGAAGGGGAGAGAAGAGAGGGGGGCAGAGAGCGAGGGGCAGGGAGGGGCAGATAGATGGGCAGGGGGATGGGAGGAGTGAGACAGGTGGGGGGGGTGGGGGAGGGGTCAGACAGAGGGGGAGGAGTGTCGGGGGGAGGAGACACACAGAGGCGGTGGGAGGGGGCTGGGGCTCAACTATAGCTCCTGTTAGCGGAGCTGCTCCTGAATGCCCCAGGGGCAAAGGAACCTTTGCATCTACTCTGCCTTGCAATGGCTTCTGCTGCTGGGCATTGAGCCCAGAGGAGGCAGGGCAGGGCTGTGGCACCGGGAACCTTTTGTTACTGTGGCACAGCAGTTTGGAGAGTGGGAAGCATTCAGCCTGGGTCTGGGTTGCAGCCCCCAAGGGGAAGATTGGATCAGGCTGAGGCTAACACAGCCTCAGGAAGCTCACAGGGCAGGGTAAAGAGAAGCTGCAGGCACCAGGCACACATTTTGCACTGAGCTGAGCTGCATCAATAGATTAAAAGATGAAAGCTGAGCTTTGTGCTCAGCTAGACCCTAAGGACAAGTGCTGCAGAGCTGCAGCCAGAGAGCCAAATGCCAGCAGAGGGGTCAGAGCCTTGCTCAGCAGCAGGCAATGCTACAGTGCACAGTGCATGAACCCAGCAGCAGCTTGCACAGAGAGCAGCTGCTGCTTCCCAACTGCCAGTGGCTGCTGCTGCTGCTGCTGCAACCTCGTTACAGGAGCTTGTATGGAAGCACTGAGAGCACCTCAGGCTTACCTTCAAAAGGACTCCCCCAGCAGGAGCAGAGGGCACCGTGGAGGTGCCCTCAGAGCCAAAAGCAAAGAGCTTTGCTCCAGGGAACTGGACTTGCTTGTAGCCACTGCCCCCGCACAGCACAGAGGGACCTGTGGCTGCGCTGGGAAGATGCTGCTCAAGACACCTTCGAGCCACTGCTGTGGATGTTCCATTGCATGAACTGGCATGGCAAGGAGAGGACAAAAGCCCCAAGTCCAGTGGGCTGGGAGGAAAGCCAAGTGACTGTTCCTCACAGAGGATGGCCCTGGGACACCTCTAAGGGCCTCTCTTGACCCAACACAGGCTGCAGAGCACCAAGAGTGCCAAGCTTCCACAGGCACTGCTGCCTGTGTGTATTGCCCCAGCACTGCTGGCTCGTGCTCAGCCAGCATGCCACCAGCACCCCCAGGTGCCCCAAGCCTGCAGTGCTGCCTGAGGTTGGTGTGACCCCAGTGCAGGACCCCACACTTGGCTCTGTTACACCTCATACACCTGACCTTGCTCCATTGATGCAGCCTGTCCAGATCCCTCTGCAGACTCTCCTGCCCTGCAGCAGGTCAGCACTGCCACCCAATGTGGTGCCATCTGCAAACGCAGCCAGGGGGCACTGAGTCCCCTCCTCAGATGGGTGCTGTGCAGCACCCCCAACCCTAAGACTGCAGTGAGCAGCCTGCAGAGCCGCCAGAGGCTGAGGGCATTGTTGCTGCTGTCCCCAGCGGCGGGGGAGCCACCTGGCTTACTGCAAGCTGATTCAGTAGCTTCAGGGCCCAGGTACTGCAGCACCCAAGCCACATCAGCAGTTTTGTGTCTTAATTGGAGCCCCCCAAAGCTGTGCTGCAAAAGAGCTGAGGAGGTCTTGTGAAGATGCCATGGCCTTGGTTTGGCCGAGACTGATGGAGCAAGGCTACAACAAACACCTGTGCTGCTCTGGGCTGGCAGGGAGCAGCTGGGGCAGCCTGTTCAGCCTGCTGATGAGAATCTGCTGCCCTGCTGCTCACGCCAGCTTTGTAGCACAAGTGCTGGCTGCAGCAGAGGGTGGGGAGGCTTGGAGTTCAGCTGTGGGGGGCTTTCTTCCACTCTCTGGGTTGGGGTCTGTGTCTCTTTCACTTGGCTTGGACACTGCCCTTTGCCACTTGCTGCTTTGTTTGCTGAGTGTGTTCTGCTGCCTTGGTTTGCTTTGCTTGCTCAGAAGGTGCTGTACATTGAGTTACTTTGCATTAAACTCTCCTTGTCTCAACCCACAGGGCTCTGGTTTCCTTCTCTCTCTCCCCTTGAGCTCACTCTGTCTCAAAGCAGGGCAGTACCCAGCGCCAAGGCAGATGTTCACCCCCAGGAGGTCAGCCAGAGCTCACCTTGCCATCCCCACCTGTGCTGGAGACTGTTCTCAGTGTAGCTGCACTCAGCGGAGTAGCCTTCCCCATCGGGAGCCTTCCAGCCCATGGCACACTCCTGCTGCTGCGTGTCTGAGGGGCAGCCAGCACTGAGCACACCTTGCACTCACCCACAGCTGAAGGCCTTCATCTCCAGAAGGTCTCCATCCCAGCCCTCTAAGCCAGCCTGGAGGCAGTGACCCAACGCCAGCAGCCTGTGCTTACCCTCCAGCACGTGGGGCTTTTGCACTGGCCACAGATCACTGCCTCTCAGGAGCTCACTTCTTCCTCCAGCTGTACAGGGCTGCTGAGAGGCTCTCTGCCAGCTGCAGGCACTCTGCAACCAGGGCCCACAGCCACCTTTCTTCTCCTCCTCCCCTTGCTCTCCACTCCATCCAAGCAGCTCTGGCAGCTCTCTTCCCACAGACCATCTGATTGCAGCCTCCACCCCAGTGTCCAGGCCAGAAGCAGATCTCTCCTTCACAAAACAGGGAGGCCTAAAAACGCCTCCAGCACAAGGACAGCCTGGAGAGGACAAAATCATTTAGCTTGGAAGAGACCTGTAAGGGCATCAAGTCCAACCATTCACACTGCCAAGCCACCACTGAAAGCTGTCCCTGTGTAGCACAGCCATACCTCTTGTAAATGCCACCCAGGCTGCTGAGCCAACACTTCCCTGGGCAGCCTGTTCCAGTGCTTGGGAACGCCTCCAGGGAAGGAAGTTTCCCTAACAACCCACCCAAAGCTCTCCTGGGGCACTTGGAAGCCATTTCCCCTTGTCCTATCACTTGCTACGTGGGCAAAGAGACCAACACCCACCTCACTGCAGCTTGCTTTGAGGTGCTGCAGAGAATGCTCAGGGCTGCCCTCAGCCTCCTTTGCTCCCAGCTAAACAAGCCCAGCTCCTTCAGCCACTGCCCCCAGGCCTTGTTCTCCAGCCCCACTGCCAGCTCCTGGCCTCTCTCTGGGCACACTCCAGTACCTCAGTGTCTGCACTGCAGAGGGGTCCCAAACTCAACCCAGCATTCCAGGTGCAGCCTCCCTCCTTGTCTCAGCTCTAGTTTAAACTTCCCAGAGACTCCAAGAGAGTGAACAGAGCCAAGAACAGTTTATAGGAAGCCTTTCCCTCTTCCCCCTTCTTTCCCAAAGCAAAGGAGTTAGCCATGGAGAGAGGAGAGCTCAGCACCCCCAAATCAACAATCTCACTGCACTCTGGCAGGGGAAAGAAGAAAATGTTAACAGTCAAAGAAAGGTGTTAGAGGCAGGGAAGTTACAGAAGGTGTAGGGAAGGGAGAAGAAGGCACAGACCCTGTGAACACAGCCAGATCTGATGGCAGTGGCTTTGTCTGCCCCCTGGGCTGCAGCCAGGTGGTGACACAGAGCAGCAGGAGCAGGGTGGTGATGCTGCTGAGCAGGCAGGCAGGCGAGAGAGAGAGGAAGAGGAAGCTCCTCTGGTCCCACACGGGCAGTGGGAGTGGGCCAAGCACCACACCTGGCAGTGTGCAGACTCACCCCAGGGAGGGGTCAGGAGGACCTGGGGTCAGGGCCAAGACCACTCTCCAGGAGGGGTTACCCTTTACACTGGTGCTGAGTGCAGAGGGACAATCACTGCCCATGTCCTGCTGGCCACACCAGCTCTGATCCAGGCCAGGCAGCCCCTGGGCTTCTGCCCCCCGGCACACTGCAGGCTCCTGCTCAGCTGCTGGCAAGCAATGCCCCCAGGTGCTTCTGCTCCCTGCCCAAGAGACCAACAGTCCCATCTGCAGCCCCCAGCAGCAGCAGGTTGCCCTTGTGCTTGAAAACTGTGCAGTGAATAGCAATGGGCTCAGGCTCCAGGGAGAACTGCAGCTGGAAAGGAAAGGATCTGCAGGGCAGGGAGGAAAGGCAGCAGCCAGCAGCAAGAATTCCTCTGGCAGCAGCAGCTCTGATGACCACAAACTTCAAAGCTGGCTGCTGCTGTGACACTAAATCAACAACTCCCCTCAGCCAAGCCACAGCTTCCTTGGCTGTGGCTGCAAGGCTGCAAAAACACCTGGCAGGGAATCAGCTTGAGGGCATTGCTTCCTCCTCCATGTCAGGGGCAGCATTCCCTAAGGACAGAGGTGAGGGATGGGATGAGGATTCCCTGACACAACCTGACCTATCTGAACTGAAGCAATGGAGAAGATGCTTCAGTGCACTGAGCACATTCCCAGTCACAAAGTGCACAGGCAGGACAGAAACAAGGCTATGGACTGTGAAAAACCCTGCCAAAACCCAACCCCCCTAAACCCAGCTGCTACTTCACTCTTCTGTTTTACCTCCCATGTGGTACAAGGGAGAGGAGGAACACGAAGGGTGTGGAGAAGAGATTCAGCCTCCCTTAAGAAGAGGCTCCTGCACATTGAGACAGAAGAGACTCCTGCTCAGAAAGGAGGAAATAAGCCCAGCAAGTCCCTGCTGCTTCCTTGTTTTAGTGTCCCACAGCAGCAGTTTCCCAGGAGCTTGGTTCATGCTTTTGCCACCAGAGCTTACTGCTGAGATGTCCACATGGGAGATGGGGCTGGGAGCTGCTGCAGAGCAGACACAGGAGGCACCACTTGGGCTGCAGGCAAGCGAGAGGCTCCTGAGCCACAGCAAACAGTCTGCACTGCCTCTCTCCAGCAGCTGCCTCAAGCACAGCACTCAGCTGTGGGCTCTGCCATGAAGACCCTGCAAGAGAGGGGCACTGTCGAGGAGAGCAGGATGCCTGTGCTTAGATTCTGAGTGTGCCTCGTTGAACCCAGCAGCTGCACACTGCTCAGGCAGGGACTGGCCTCTTGGGTGCAGGCCAGAGAGTCCTGCAGCTGCAGGAACAGAGCAGGAGCACTGAGACTGGAGCTACCTTTGCTCAGTCAGACCCAGTGTCTGTGTGTAAAGCTGCACACTCCAGAGGTACCTGGGCATGGCCTCATCAGTGCTGATTGCAGAGACTCCTCTTGGCTGCTGTGTCACACGGACCAAGCGCCCTGACCCTGCTGCCAGGCAGGAGCTGGAGAGCAGCAAGGAGCAGATGGGAGCAGTGTGAGTGAGGAGTACAATGATGCTCTCCCACAGCCACTCATGCCAGAGCAAATGTCTTCCCTGCTGGTGCATTGGATTAAACATCACTCCATGAGGGCACACCCTGACCTCCTGCGTGTCTGACGCTGAGCAGGACTGCCCCAGAGCTACAGATGACAGAGTAAAAGCACTGCTGTCCAGTGAGAGCAAGACCTGATTGGCTCAGCATTATAGGATGCAAGACATATTCAGTGGTTCACTATCTACAGCAGTAGTGAAAGAGTAACAGAGATTTAAGGTTCTCAGTTTAAGACAACCCCAGTAGGCAGCACCTCCTTTCATCCAGGGGGGATGGAATCATTCCAAAGGGCTCACCCATGCTTTGTCACACGTAAAACCATGCAGGGACACTTTCTTACAGAGACAAAAGCAAGCCAGATCCTTCTCACTTCAGACCCTGATTTACTGCTGAAGCCCCACAGAGCTCAGAAAGAGGAATCTGTCAGCAAGCAGGAAAGGAGCTCCACCAAGCAGAGGAAGCATCAGAACACCTGAGCGGACAACTGCCTGTAGAAGAGCAAAAGGAAGAGACAAGCTGCAGCAGCAGCTCTTCAGAGGTGGCATTTGGGGTCAGCAGCAGCACATTGTCAGTGCCAGAATGTGAAGAGCATTCCCTTGGTTGCAGGTTTGCCTTCTCACACAGCTCTGTCAAGGGAAAGCATGGAACAAAGAGCAGTTCTAGGGAGGCTCATGAAGATGACCAGAGGGCTGGAGCACCTCCCCTATGGGGGCAGCTGCAGAGAGCTGGGGCTGTGCAGCCTGGAGAAGAGAAGGCTTCAGGGAGACCTTACAGCAGCCTTCCAGTCCCTGGAGGGGACTACAGGAGAGCTGGGGAGGGACTTTCTACAAGGGCTTGTAGTGATGGGGTAAGAGGGAATGGATTGAAGCTGGCAGAGAAGAGATTTTCACTGGATCTTAGGAAGAAATCCTTTACAGTGAGGATGGTGAGACACTGGAACAGGACCTCGTGGATGCCCCCTCCCTGGAGGTGTTTAAGGCCAGGGTGGATGAGGCCTTGAGCAGCCTGCTCTAGGGTACAGTGTCCCTGCCCACAGCAGGAGGGTTGGAGCTGGATGCTCCTGAAGCTCCCTCCCAGCCTGAACCATTCTGTGATTCACAGAGTGTGTAAGTGAAGGCTCTCTCCAGTGCCAGAGCTGCAGGAAGAGTGCTGCAGGCAACATCTGCACTGCCAGGATCCCCAAGCAAGCCTCGAGCTCCTTCTGCACACAGCTGCCCCCAGCTGGTGAAGTGCCAGCCCAGAGCTGGTCACGGAGCCCTCTGCACAGCCGCATGAGCAGAGTGCCAGCAGCACATCCCTGCTCCTCAGCCCTGCTCTCCTTCCCCTGCCTCAGGGGGCAAGTAAAGCTGCACAGCTCCCTGCTGCAGGGTTCCATGGGCTCTTGTGCTCTGCCTGCCTCTACAAGTGGCTGCCTGAAGAGAGGCACTTAAGGGAGCTGCTTCTGCCCTCCAGCCGCACCCACACTGCAGCCTGGCAGCTTCTGGCTCAGGGCAGCCACTGCTGAGTTCCTTGCTCAAGACTACCCAGAGCACACTTTGCCCCTCCAGTTCACCTCGGACCCTCCAGGCTTGGGCTGCCCATGTGCCACTGAGGTGGAACTGTTGCCCTGAGCTTCCCTACAGTGCAGCTGCCTAGAAGGTGCTGTGCCACATGTGGCAGCAGGGCCCTGACTATCTGCGGTGCCTCTGCACCTCCCCGGGCAGACTCCTAAACTGGGCCCTCTTTACATCTTTGCTCCATGGAGTAGCTGTGCTGGGATGCTTACAGAGAGCTCTAGGCTGGATGTCAGGAGGAAGTTGTTGGCAGAGAGAGTGATTGGCATTGGAATGGGCTGCCCAGGGAGGTGGGGAGGCACCATCCCTGGAGGTGTTGAAGCCAAGCCTGGCTGGGGCACTTAGTGCCATGGTCTGGTTGGTTGGCCAGGGCTGGGTGAGCTTGGAGGTCTCTTCCAACCTGCTTGAGTCTATGATTCTACTGATCCCATAAGGAAACATAACGAAGCAGCAGAGCAGCTCAGCTCAGATGCTACACAGAGCCTGGCTCTGGTATCACCCAGATTTGCTGTTGCTCCCCCAGAGGCCTTCTCCTGGCTCTGCACAGAGCTGTTGCTCACTTAGAGCCTTGCTCAAATGTAGGCCTGTGCCAGCACTGCACATCTAAGCATCAGAGTGACGTCACACTATGTCCTCTATGACGTCACAGTGCCTGCCCAAGAATGTCAGAAAATCCTATGACATCACAAGATCCTCTCAGTGATGTCACATACCCCAACCTATGATGACACAGAATGCCTTCTGTGACGTCACACAGACCTCCCTATGATGTCACACGATCTCACCTATGGTGTCACAGTCACCTCTCTATGATGTCATGCACCAAATGGTATGATGTCACAGAATGCCTATGACCTCACAGAGACCACTCCATGATGTCACAACTATCCACTCTGTGATGTCACAGTGCCCTCCCTATGACATCAGGAAATCCTCTCTAGGTCACAAAATCCCCTCTGTGATGTCACACAGCCCTGTCCCTGATGTCACAGAACGCCTTCTATGACATCGCTCAGACCCATCTATGACGTCACATGATCTCCTCTAGGATGTCACACGGCACTCAACAGGACAGCACAAAATCCTCCCTATGATGTCACACAGCCCTGGCTATGACATCACACAATGCCTTCTAGAACATCACACAGACCTCTCTGAGCTGCCCTAAGTTCCGCTCCATGATGTCACAAAGCCCTCTCCAGCACCAGACAAAGTCCCTGCTCTGACCTCAGACATTTCACTCCATGACGTCACAGAGTCGCTTCTATGATGTCACACTGCCCTCTCTATGGCGTCACACTGCCCTCTCTGTGCTGAGTTTACACAATCCCCTCTATGGCAGCTGGCAGCCCTCCAGGCAGGAAGGAGCTGCCCCTGGGGGACTACTCCTGAGTGTGGGCACTGCAGCACCTCAGGCATCTTCTCCTCCCCTGCTGGCCTACACTCTGCAGCCTCAAAACACAGCCCCAGGGCTGCAACCTTCCTCCCTCCTGCTTTTGTGCCTATGACCCCCTCTGGCACCGTGCCCAAGGGATGGGCTCAGAGCCAGGGGCAAAGAGCACAGAACCTTCCCCAGTGGCTGGGCAGAGCAGCAGGAGCTGGGGGGCAGGCAGCCTCCAGCTCCCCTCAGCAGCACTCTGGCACAGCAGGCAAGCAAGCCAGAGCCCCTGCGGGCACTGCCAAGGGGGCAGGAGGCAGCCCCAGCGGCCTTGGCAGGATGGCAGAGCTGGGGGAAGCCACACTGGAGCCCAAGCCCGGGAGGAAGGGCCCGGTCCAGGCGCAGGCAGAGGGAGCCCCAGCCCCAGGGTGCCCCAGGGGGAGGCAAGAAGCAGCCAGAGCAGCTCTGCAGAGCCAAAGGAGCAAAGCTTTACTGAAGGCAAGTGCCAGGAGGGGAACCGAGCTGCCCAGGGGGGAAAGGAGGGGAAGGGAAGGAGGGGACAGGTCCAAGGCTCTGCTCCAGCCTGGCAACTGCCAGAAGATCACCACAGAATCAGTCAGGGTTGGAAGGGACCACAAGGACCATCGAGTTCCAACCCCCCTGCCATGGGCAGGGACACCCTACCCTGGAGCAGGCTGCCCAGAGCCTCAGCCAGCCTGGCCTTAAACCCTTCCAGCCATGGGGCCTCAACCCCCTGCCTGGGCAACCCATTCCAGGCTCTCACCACTCTCATGGTGAAGAACTTCCTGCTCACCTCCAGCCTGAATCTCGTGGGGAGATTCAGCTTTGCTCCATTCCCCCCACTCCTGGCACTGCCTGGCAGCCTAACAAGTCCCTCCCCAGCAGTTCTTAGGCCCCCTTCAGATGCTGAGTCCCTGCTCAGACTGGAGGCTGTGCCAGCAGCCCTCTTGCTCCCCAGACCTGCCAGCCTCTGGCTCTCCCTTCCTTGCTGGCTTGGCTGTCTCATGGCAGCCCCCAGCTCTGCAGCCCCCAGCCATGGGGGTCCTGATGCCTTTGCCCCTGCGCTGCTGGGGCAGAGTCGAGAGGCTGCTCTGCACCTGCCTGCTCTGGCATCCCCTCCTGCCACCCAGCCCTCCCTGGGGGCCTCACCTCTCAGCCTTGTGGCCCAGAGCAGAGCCTGAGGGATGGCTTCAAACCCACGGGCAGGGCTGCTGCAGGGGGCAGGGCTGCTGCTGTGCCCACCCAGCAGCTGGCACCGAGTGGGCCAGGGGAGCCACAGTGCTCCTGAGGTGAGGCCTGCGTGGGGCCAGGGCTGGGCTGGTCCCTGCCAGGAGCAGAGCACTCAGAGAATGCAGCCAGGGGAAGGGCCCCTCAAAGCTCACCTTGTCCAGCTGCTGCAGGCAGCAGGGACACCTCCAGCTGCAGCAGGCTGCCCAGGGCCACAGCAGGGCTCACCTGCAGTGTCTCCAGGGATGGCTCCTCAGGCACATCTCTGGGCAAACCTGCTCCAGCATCTCACCACCCTCCGTGCAAAGAGCTTCTTCTGATGCCCAGCCTCAGCCTCCCCTGCTCCACTGTCAGGCTACTGCCCCTCTCCTGTCACCACAGCCCTTCCAAACAGCCCCTCCCCAGCCTGCCTCCAGCTCCCTGCCCATAGCCAGATGCAGCTCTAAGCTCTCCCTGGAGCCTTCCCTGCACCACCTTGTCCCACTGCTGACCCTTCCCTCTGCTCTGCTGCTGCTGGCTGGGCTGAGGGGCGATGGATCCCTTTGGCTGGCAGCTTCAGCAGCCTCTCCTCTTGCCAGAGCTTGCTGCAGGTGCCTGTGCTGTGTTCCCTCTGCAGCGGCACAGAGCAGCTCCAGCAGCCAGTGCCCGGGGCAGCGGTGGCAGCAGGCAGCCTGGCATGGATGGCAGCAGCTCCAGCAGCCAGTGCCCGGGGCGGCGGTGGCAGCAGGCAGCCTGGCATGGATGGCAGCAGCTCCAGCAGCCAGTGCCCGGGGCGGCGGTGGCAGCAGGCAGCCTGGCATGGATGGCAGCAGCTCCAGCAGCCAGTGCCCGGGGCAGCGGTGGCAGCAGGCAGCCTGGCATGGATGGCAGCAGCTCCAGCAGCCAGTGCCCGGGGCGGCGGTGGCAGCAGGCAGCCTGGCATGGATGGCAGCACTCAGCTCCTCTGGCACTGGCAGCTGCTGGCAGCAAACGCGTGGCAGCTCCGCAGGGGTCCTGCAAAGCTGACGTTCGCTGCTCGCTCCCAGGCTCTCGCACACCCAGGCACAGTTGCGGTGCCCTCAGAGCAGCCTCGGAGTGGGGCAGAAACTCTCCTCTAAGCTTCCTCCGCAGCCGCTCCAGCACCGTGTCCCGCACCCTGCCCGCACACCGCCGCAGCCCTGTGCCCATACTCCCTGCACCTCTCTTTGTTCCAGGGCACCGCAGGAGGCTCTCGCTGAACGCCTGCGCTCCTGACGCGGCCACCCTGTGCCCTGGCCGCGGCTCGCCGCCGCCCCGGGGCGCTCGGAACCCTGCCCGCAGCGGCGCGGCACAGGCGGTGCGGGGAGCGGCGGCTCCTGCTGCGGGCTCGGCCGGGAGCGCTGCAGCAGCAGCTGCAAGGCGGCGGGGGGCGGGCGGCGGCGCCTCCGGCTGCGGGCGTGCGGAGCCAGGGCGCGGCGCCGGGCGGCAGCCGCAGGAGAAGCTGCGCCCGGGGGTGCGGTGCCGGCAGCTGCCGATGCGAACCGGGACCGGGCAGCGCCCGCAGCAGCGACGGCTCCGCTCTGCCGCCCGCAGCGCCCGGCGGGGCCAGGCCGGCGGCGGCAGAGGCAGCGACAGCTCCTGCAGCCCCGCGGCACGCAGCAGCAGCGGCAGCCGCCGCTCGCCCCCCCCGCACCGCCTGCGGCACCGGCGCCAGCCCCAGGGGACCGCGCCAGCCCCAGGGGACCTCTCCCGCCCCGGCGGGGCCGGAACGCGGCAGGGCGCGGCCGCGGCGCGGCGGTGACGCCCCCGAGCTGCGCGCCCCTGATTGGCGCCGCCGCCGCCGCTGCCGGCGCAGGGCTGTGAGGCACGCACGGCCCCGCGCAGCCGCCCGTGGCTGGCACTGCCCGGGGCAGAGCTCCGCAGCGCAGCGATGGCAGCGGCGAGGAGAGCTAGGGGCTGGCAGGGAGCGCTGCAGGGGCACCCGCACAGCTCCTGGCTGCCAGCCAGCGGCACAGGCCAGAGCCCAGGCCCTGCGGAGCCGCAGCGGTGCGAGGCAGCGGCAGTGAAGCACAGGATGCGCCTGGGGCTGGGGCAGCTCCGACACCAACCAGGTCGTGTTCAGCAGCTGGCAGCAGCGACAGCTCTGCCTCCAAGGGGGCCTGGGGGGTGGTGCCAGGCTGCTCCTCTTCCTGCTGGCACCCAGCAGCCAGAGCTGGCAGCCTTAGTGCGGCCCCAGGCTGAGAACATCCTGTCCTGGAGCTCTGAGCCTGCCACAGATGCATTTCCCCTCTCATCCTGCCGCATCCCTAAAGGTGCAGGTTCAGGCACAGCACTCCCTGTGGGCACTGTGGTAAATTGTGAAGGCAAAAATCTTAAGTTCCAGTCAGAATTTGATTGATTACAAGGAGCAAGCAGGATAAGAGGCAAAACTCAGCGCTGGACGACAGGGGAGTCTCCGCTCCGCCCACTGCCGAGCCGGTTCCGCTCCTCCCTTTCATAGTCCGCTCTACCGCGCTGACAGGTCCCTGCTGTGATAAACAAGCACTCTGCGCATGGGTGTTGCTGGCACTGAGGGGTCTTCTTCTACCCCCTGGGGATCGCTGTGAGGAGGGCGGGAAATCCTTCTCAGGTAAGGTAGACCTCTGGCCTGGGTTCCTGGAACTTAAAGCTTATTAAACAAGTACCTACTGGCATAGAATGTTTGCCCAGATTCAGGTGGCTAACTTCCTATTACCCTGCTTCTAGTGAACAAAACACATTATGTTCCATCACAGGCACTGACTTGGTTGGAGAGTAGACAAACAGCACCAAAAGCTGCCAGCCTCGAGTGGGCCAGCAGAGAGGGACCCCAGAGCACAGCTCAGGACAGGGACATCTGCCAGCACCACCGGTTCAGGCTGCTCCGTTTGTAGCTGAGGGTCAGGCTGGCAGGGTGAGGAGTGGAGCTGCTGCTGCTCCATGCCGAGGGTCTGGAGCTGGACAGTTCCTGCCCTCAGCTGCTTGCGTCAGAGCTGCTGCTGCTGCTGCTGCAGGAGTGGAACCTCCTGGTGCTCGTAGGGTCCCACACAGCCTGCGAGAGGCAGAGAGCAGCTCAGGTGCAGCTCAGCACAGCAGCAGTGCTGTCTCTGTTGCCCTGCAGGGATGATGTCAACAAAAGCAGTTTGGGCTACGCAGGCTCAGCGCCTGAGGATGCCCTGTGCTGGCTGCAGGCCTCCCTCTGGTCCCTCCTGCTGAGCAGAAGTGGGAATGGGAAGCAAACTTCACCCGAGGAAGCCTCAGTGATGGGGCACAGAGAAGCTTTGGTGCCTGACATCAAAGCAGCCACAGGGATGGGGCACAGAGAAGCTTTGGTGACTGACATCAAAGCAGCCACAGGGATGGGGCACAGAGAAGCTTTGGTGACTGACATCAAAGCAGCCACAGGGATGGGGCACAGAGAAGCTTTGGTGCCTGACATCAAAGCAGCCACAGGGATGGGGCACAGAGAAGCTTTGGTGCCTGACATCAAAGCAGCCACAGGGATGGGGCACAGAGAAGCTTTGGTGCCTGACATCAAAGCAGCCACAGGGATGGGGCACAGAGAAGCTTTGGTGCCAGACATCAAAGCAGCCACAGGGATGGGGCACAGAGAAGCTTTGGTGCCTGACATCAAAGCAGCCACAGGGATGGGGCACAGAGAAGCTTTGGTGCCTGACATCAAAGCAGCCTCAGTGATGGGGCACAGAGAAGCTTTGGTGCCTGACATCAAAGCAGCCACAGGGATGGGGCACAGAGAAGCTTTGGTGCCTGACATCAAAGCAGCCTCAGTGATGGGGCACAGAGAAGCTTTGGTGCCTGACATCAAAGCAGCCACAGGGATGGGGCACAGAGAAGCTTTGGTGCCTGACATCAAAGCAGCCACAGGGATGGGGCACAGAGAAGCTTTGGTGCCTGACATCCAAGCCCAAATTGTCGTGGAGGGGATTTCTCTATTCCTCCCCTGTTAGGGGGAGGTGAGAAATTAATTTGAGGAGGTTTTGATTTTTTATAAAATTCTTTATTAAAATTAATATTTACAAATTTACACCACCCCAACCACTATGAAATCCAGGGTTCCTTTGCAAGTTTATGAAAATAGCTTGGGATATATTTACAGGGATTGGTTATTAAATGGGAATATCAAATTATTAACAATTATAGACAGAGAGAAAGATTCTTAGGCTTAATGCCTCTTAACCACCCTAGTGTTTGCCCAGCAAGGGCTGAAACTGTGTCTGCTCTTCAGACAGAGATCACTTATATCACAAAGGTATTAAAGCTTATTTAGGTGTGATGCTCTTGAGTCTTAATCATAAATCACCCTCCCGGGAATCTGTCTCAGCGTGTGCCCAGTACTGGGGTCTTGGTGAGCTGGAGATGTGTCCTGGCTTGCAGGGGGAATTGATAAGGGTTTTCCCAGTCTCTGGGGTAAATTGAGTTTTCTCTAACCTTCACTCCTGGGGTGATCTCTGCCTCGGTGCTGCTTCTTCTTCTGGATGCTGTGTGTCCAGGGATGATCAGCTGGCAGGTTTTTCCCGATGCAGGAGAAGGATTTGTCTGTGTTTCTTCTGACAGGGGCTGGCAGCTAGCAGGCTGCGTTTGCAGGTGTGCAGACCATCTGGCAAGGGGTCTGCTGGCTCTGGGTCTTTCCAGAGTTACAGGATAGCTGGCAAGCAGTATTTATGCCGGGCAAGCAGGGTCTGTGCCATGCTGCATGGAGGTTTAACTCCGTATGAATCAAGATAGCTCCAGGCTTTAGGCAGGGGGTCTCAGCTCCCCATACATGTATGGTGCAGGCATGAATGTGCTCTGCTTCTCAGAGGGCTTGCAGATAGCTTGGCTGCGCCTTGAGATCAATGAACGAGGTCTAAGCCTCTGTAATGCTTGTGAGTGAGCGAGGCCTGATCCTGTCTAGGCCAATGCAAGCAGGTCAGGGCAGCAGGATGCTGCTGTGGATCAGAGCTGAGTCTAAAATGCTCTAAGCTTCTGAACTGGGAAACAGTCTGGACTGTCTGAACAGACTGAACAGGACTGGCCACGTGGTGCTGCTGTGCACCCCTCTTTATAGGCTCTGGGCCGAGATTTGTGGCTTGTTGGGCATCTAACATGACCAATCAGGTTGGCCATAGGCCAAACCTTGCCCCAGTAGGCAGCAGAGATGTGCCTGGACCCTCCCAATAGGAGATTACCTGGGCAGACCCCAGGGGCACAGGGGCTGGGCGTGTGTGGGTTACGCAGTTGGTTTGCTGCTTCGTGGCTCCTGGCAGCAGAGCAGGTCTGGGCATGCAGAGGCATAGAAAAGCCTCAGTTTTGGGGCTGCTGCCCCTCCACCACACAAATGGCACTGTGGGACTTTGCCATGGGAGAGAACCAACAACCTTCTGCCCTTCTGGCTGGAGCCTTGCAGGGCTCAAGCTCAGCACTCTGGGAAGTCTTCCTCAGACATCTGAGTTCTTGAGGCTGCACAACAGAAAGCAGCAGCTGCTGAGCTGCCAGTGAGCTGCTCCAGGGGTGCCTAGGTCTGCCCTTGCAGGTGGCTCTGCTCCCTGTGCTAAGGTGACGACCCCAATGGAGCCAGCACAGTGCTCTTGCTGCCAGGCACTGCCCAGAGACAGCCAGAGGGACACAGGAGAGCACAGGCACAGGACCATGAAAACTGTCTGGGGTGTGAGGCAGAGTGGGAGAAGGGTGAGGAGGCAGGGCCCAGGGTCCTGCACACCAAAGCTCATTTTTGGGACAGGTGAGTTTTTCCTGAGACTTTCTGTTGCCTCAGGAGGCTGCAGCTGCCCCTGGGTGACCACACCAAGGTGCCCAGAGCACTGCTCTGCATTGACTCACCCTTTTGGTCAGCTGCTGGGCACTGGGAGTCCCTTCTCATGGCATCCACAGCCAGACCCTGAGCCCTGGCCGTGTGTGTGTGACTAGGGCAGAACTGTGCACGTTCTTTAGCCACACAATCAGTCTGGTTCATCTTCTGTCACCTCATTCCCTTGGAGTAACAGCTTCTGCTGACAATGTTGTGCACTCTCCAGCTCAAGAGATGGCCAAAGGATCTCCCAGATGTGAGGTGCTGGGAAGCAGAGGCAGTTCTGCTCTGCTGCCTGAGCATCTGAGGAGAAAGTGCCCCACTTACCCCCGACCACCCTGACCCTGGAGGTGCCTGCTAATGTCTACTGCTTTGCAGCTGAGCATATTGGCAGGGACAGGTGAGCCCTTGATGGCAGCAGCTGCCTAGAGAGGACTGCAGTGCTTCCTGTGGGCTTTGTTGGCTTTAAAGCCACCTGAGATTCCTTCCTGTATAGGGTTAACCCTCCAGGGGGAGTAACCCTGAACCTGACCCGAGGTGCTCTTGACCCCTCCCATGGGGTGGGTCTGAACACCCCCAGGTGATGCTTAGCTCACTCCCCCTTTCTGTCCCCTAAAAGCAGGGGGACCTCCTGTTTCACTCTCCCCCTGCATCCCCCATCACCCCCATCACCATCTGCTCCTGGGCTCTCTTTGTTCTACCACGTGGCCATCACCCAGGAGGGGACAAAACCATCCCCAGCACAGTCAGGTTGTGTTTATACCATTTTGCATTTGCTGTTTTCCCTTCCCTGTCCTTTGTAACTTCCCTACCTCAGATACCACTTTTAAGTTGTTGTTGAACTTTTCTTTTGTTTTTGGCTTCCAAATCGAGTGAGATTTCACTTCCTTGGGTGTGCTTCCTTCTCTCTCTCTCTCCATCTGATCCCTTTCTTTTGGGAAAGAAGGGCAGGAGGGAAGGGCACTCTGTAAAGTTGTTATTGGTTCTATCACATTTATCTGAGTCTCTGGAAACTGAAATTAGAGCCCAGACACTTGCCCCTTGAGGGGCTTGCCTCACTGCTTTCTTGTTACTCTTCTGACAAGTTGAGCATCCTGCAGGAGCCTGCTTGGCCAGCTCAGAAGTGCCTCTGCACCCAGGTTGTTTAAGAGCTGAGCACATAGTGCCCGAGTTCCCCACTGGCTCTGCTCATGGAATCGCTGCAGGCTTTGTCTGGCCAATCCTTTTGGCAGCTTCAGTGCTTCTCCTCTCATCTCCATTGCTCACCCTTCAGCTCTGCCCCTGTTTCAGACATAGTTTCTCACTCCTATTTGGAAAAGCTTCATTTGGGGTCCCCCTGAGTGGTCAGTTTGAGAATCTGAACCTCCTTTTGTCTTGCAGCCACCTTTGCAGCCTGATCAGCCAAATTACTGCCAGGTACATGCAGAGCTGTTCCCTTTGGATGTCCTTTTGCATGGACCACAGCTGTCTCACTGGGCCCTTTTAGAGCCTCTAGTACCCAGGTGATTAATTCCTCATGCACAGCCCTTTCCCCTGTGTGTTCATAAAGCCCCTTCCTTTCCAAATGTTGCCCAAGGTGTGTCCTGCCTGTGAGCATATCTGGCATCTGCAAACCCCATCCCTGCCTTTCCCTGCCATAGGAGCAAATGGTTCACCAGCCTGTGCCGAGCAAGTTGAACTCAACGTCCCAGCCCCTGTAACCTGCAGAGAGTCCCCATCTGTTGGAGCATAACCTGAATGCCTTTGCCCTTCTTCTGCCCTGGGTGAACCATCAGTGAATGGCTTCCTTCCCATGTCTAATTCTGTTTCTTCCAGGTCCTCTCTTACCTTTGGCTGCACTGTGATTCCATCTCTGCAGTCCTGTTCCAGCTGAGATCCCTCCTCTGCATGTCCGTACAAAAGCTGGGCCAGGTTTGAGTTATTGGTTACCCTGATGCTGATTCTCTGCTATTTAACAGCATGGCCTCGAGTTTCAAGGTTCTAGCATGGGTCAGCCACTTTTCAGCTCTCTGGTTCAATGCACTCCTCTCATTATGGGCAGTACAAACCTTCAGGACTGCTCCAGATGTTCTGTTTCCAGCTTCTTGAACCGCAGGGGCAGTAGCTGCTGCTGCCTGTGAGCAAACAGCCCATCCCCTGCTCACTGGATCCAGCAGCTCAGACAGGTGAGCTGCCCCTTCCTCCTGGACAACACTCCACAAGCAACTTGGCCTTTAATATTTACAGACAAAAGGAGTGGGCTTTTTAAATCTGGGAGGCTCAAAACAGGAGCCTCCATCAGTGATTCTTTTATCCCTTGGAGCTTCTCCTCATCTCCTTTAGTCCATTTAGCTACATTCTGAGTAAGTTTTTCACACAGGAATGTAACCTTTTGGGTACATTCTGACATCCATAACCTGTCCTAATAATCCTAGTGATTGTCTAATCTCCTTCTGGCTTTTTGGGGCTGGCAGTGGTAAGATCCCCACCACTCTTTCTGAGCCCAGCCTTTCACTGCCCTGAACCAGCTAATGCCTTAAGTACTTAACCTCCTGCTCTGCAAACTGAAGCTTTTGTTAGACACTTCCACTGCTTTCTGCCCCAAACACTTTAACAGTGGCATGGTAGCCATTGGGACCTGTTCTTGTTTTTCTCCTGCCCTAAGCAACTCATCAACATGCAGGATTGATTTCATCCCCCTGGGAGCTCCAGGTTCCAGAGGAGGTTTCTGAAGCCTGCCCACACAAGTTGGGAGGTTCCATGAACCCCTGCGGGACGCTGCCCACCTGAGCTGTTGCCTTCTCCCTGTCTCTGGACCTTCCCACTCAAATGCAAAGACATTCCTGCTTTTCTCAGAAGTGGGCAGGGCCAAAATGCATCCTTAAGCTCTGTTGCACTATTCCAGCCTAAGTGAGGGGGTACCTGGCTTAGCAAAGTCTAAGGCTTGGGGAGCACTGGGAACCTCGTGGCTGTTCTTTTCTTTACCTCCCTAAGGCCTTGCACTAACCTCTGTGTCCCATCTGATTTCTTCACTGGTAGGATTGGTGCACTATGAGGAGACCTACAAGGCTCCAGGGTTCCTTGCTGGATTAGTTTGTTAATTACAGGCCTTAGTCCTTTTCCCCCATCCAGGGAGATTCAGCACAGTGGAACTGGAATGGGACAACCTGGGTTATTCATTTCTACTTTTGTAGGAGCCATTTGGATTTGTCCCAAGTGTCCCTCCCCAGCCCACACTTGTGGGTCTGTTTTCTGCTCATCTTCCAGTGTCAGACTCAAAACTTTCACTTCCATCCCCCCATCAGTGGGCACTGCCCCCATATTCACCTGAACCTGTGAATCTCTGCCTAATGCATGGTGCCCTGCCCCGGCACTGACAGCAGCTCACTCGCTGCTGCTTTGCTTCCAGACTCAGTCCTTACCTGGGGAACTGTCGGCACTCTAAATCCCTCCCCCTTAGCTCCGACTACCTGGGCAGTGTCCCTTCCTGCTTTACATCCCCTGGGGAGACAGCTTAGACAAGATTTGTCTGCCCCAGTATCAACTGAAAGCAATCAAACACTTCCCCTTGGGGACCTAATTTCAGTTCTCTCCAGGGCTCCGTTGGTGCTTCTGTCCCCAGGTAACAGAGCCCCTGACTTCCCCACTGCTCTGCTGCCTGAAACACCTCTGAACCTTTCCTCCTCTTCAGACACTCCTGCTTCGTGTGTCCTTTCTTCCCCCAGCAATGGCATTCAGTGGCTTTGGACCGGCAGGCTCCACCTGCCGTAGGTTTCTTCACCCATTCTTTCCTTCCTCCCACACCTCCAGTCTCAACCTTCCTCTGCCCCTGACCTTCCCGCGCTGCTGCCACAAACACCTTAGCGTTTGCCTTCTCCCTCTCTTCATCCCTACGTGCATAAACCTTCTGTGCTTCTCACAGCTGCTCCTGTAGTCCTCTCTCAGACCAATCTTCTGCCTTCTCTGACTTCCTCCCAGTGCCAGCCCATGACTTGGTGACAAACTGAGTTCTTGTCACCACTTCTCCAGCTGCGGTATTAGGCTCCATCCCGGAGCACAGCTGGAGGTCTCGCTGTCACCTTTCCAACCACTCGGTTGCTGATTCATCCCTACCTTGGTGTTCCTTAAGTGCCTTAGTGATATTCTGCCCCCTGGGTACTGCTTCTTTTCCTCCCCGGGTCGTCAGAGTCCTTAAGTCCCACATTTGTTGTCCACCAACAGGGTTATGCTGATCCCACCCTCGAGCCCTTAAAGGTATTTTCTGATCCCCAGGGGTCCTGCCTGGTTTTCCCTTTCCCAGATTCTCATTCCTGCTGTTCGAATCTTTTGCCTCTCTTCAGAGGTAAACAGAAGAGCCATAACCGACTGCAGTTCTTCCCAGCTGAAATGTTGGGTCCTAGGAACTGGTCCAGCCTCTTGGCTGCCCCGAGAGGATCATCTAAGAGCTTTCCCATTTCCTTCTTAAAACTCCTTCCTTCTCCTGCACTAAGGGCTGCATTTACAGATCCTGTTCCCCCTGGCTGCCCCCAAAGGAACCTCTCTTAGAGGGCAGAGTTGGGTGTGGGATATCCTATTTCTCTCTTCCCCCTCCTCTTCACTGCTGCTCTCATTTCCATGCAGGACTAAGACCTGGGGTTTCTGTTCTTACTCACAGGTTTCTTTCTTACCCTGCTGCTTACTGGGCTGGCCATGAGTTGTACGAGGGAGGGCACTGCCTCTTTTTCTCCACCGGGGCAGTGGGGGAATGAAGGTTAACCGGGGCTGAGGGTGCAGGAGGTAAGGGGACGGGGCGGTATGGAGGGGGTACAGAGAGAGGGGTAAATGCTGTAGGGGGTCCCCTGTTATCCCTCTCTTATCCTCTTTCTCCTCCCTCTCCTGTAACTTAACCTGTAACTTCAGTACTTCAGCTGCCGTGGGCCAGATAGAACCTTCCAACAACTGGCAGAGTCACTTTCTCCCTGGTGGAAAGGCTCCGTACTGGTGCCAGAGCTACTGGGAGCCTGCAGAGCCACCCTTCAGATGAGCCATCTGGTGGCAGTGCACTTGTGCTGCTCTGATCTTTCCTGTGCTCCATTTTAGCACACAAAATCCTATCGTCTTCTCCTTACTCTTATCTCTAGCACATTCTGCCTCCCTCTGGTTCCTTACCATTATCCCTAGGGGACTGTCCTGGGGACTCTCTGCTATTAACTCCTGGCTCCTGCTTTGCCTGGGACCTGCTCGCTTACTGCAGCCCTGCCCCATTGCTCCCGAGGTCCTGCCCACTAACCGCTCCTGCCTGCGACCCCAGTGAGGTCCCAGCTTCTGCTTCGTACTTCTACCTGCCCTGCCCCTCGGGGGACACAGAGTGGAGGTTTAAAGGGACCTGCGCTCGTTGGCCACTGGGTTGCATCTCAAGCGCACTCCATTCGAGCTCCCTCCCTCCACGCAGCCAGGCAGCACTGCCCAGCCCTGCGCTCCTGCCTGGCTCTTGGGGCACAGCAATTATGGGCAATTTTACTGCCCTGTCCCTGGGGACTCTTTGTCTTTGCTTTGCCTATTCCCTCACTGGGTGTCCTCTTTGCCGAGGTGTCCCTGTTCTCCCGCCTCGGGCCACCATCAGAGGTGGGTGTGTGGCCTCCCTGAGCAGCAGCCAGCAGGGTCCCTGCCGAAAAGGAATCCCAGCCCAGCCCCCACACTTGCTATAGATGTGCCAATGTGCTGGTACTGAGCTGTCCCTGCCAGCGTGCAAGAGTCAGGGAGGGCTTCTCTTGTGGGGTAGCAGGCAAACAGCGCTGGGTATGAGGGGAGTCTGTGCCCCCCAACTCGCATGCCCCCAGTGCTGGCACTTACCCTTTGGTGTGACTGAGCTGTCCATAACCAATGGCCCCATGGATATGCATAACCCTTCCTGGAACTGTGCAGAGCAGCTCTTGGCAGAGGCAGAGCATTTGTGCACCTGCCTGGTGTAACTCTGGGCTCTTCCTGTCCCTTTTTCTGGTGGTCGGCAGGATGAAGGTTGAGTCTCCCTCCCCTGTCCCTTGAGTGACCTCCAGGCCCTGCGCTGCTCCCTTGGCTGTGTGCACTCTTGCAGCTAGCGACAGGAACTGATTGGCTGAGGCACATCCTGCCCCCTGCTGCCCCTTATGATACATTGCATCCATCTCAGCACCAATCACATCCTTCAGCCTCACTTATCCTGTGATGTAATAGAGGGGATTGTGTGACGTCATAGAGGAGACTGTGTGAGATTATAGAGAGGGCTGAGTTATGTTACAGAAGGGATTCAGGGACACCATGGAGAGGGCTGTGTGACATCGTATAGGAGATTGTGTGACATCATAGAGAGGCCTGCGTGATGTGGCACTGGGGATTGTGTGACAGTAGGGAATCATAGAATCACCCAGGTTGGAAGAGATCTCCAAGATCATCCAGCCCAACCTATCAGCCCTGTCCAATCAACTACACCATGGCACTAATCCAGGCTTTCCTTGAACACCTCCAGGGGCAGTGCCTCCACCACCTCCCTGGGCAGCCCATTCCAATGCCAATCACTCTCTGTGAATACTTCCTCCTAACATCCAGCCTCTGCTTCCCCTGGCACAACTTGAGACTGTGTCCCCTTGTTCTGTTGCTGCTTGCCTGGGAGAAGAGACCAACCCCCACCTGGCTGCAGCCTCCCTTCAGGTAGTTGTAGGCAGCAATGAAGTCACCCCTGAGCCTCCTCTTCTGCAGGCTGCACACCCCCAGCTCCCTCAGCCTCTCCTCACAGGCTTTGTGTTCCAGGCCTTTCACCTGCTTCGTTGCCCTTCTCTGGACATGTTCCAGTACCTCAACATCTCTCTTGAATTGAGGAGCCCAAAACTGGACACAGCACTCAAAGTGTGGCCTGATCAGTGTTGAGCACGGGGGCAGAATAACCTCCCTCATCCTGCTGGCCACACTGCTCCTGATCCAGGCCAGGATGCCTTTGGCTCTCTTGGCCACCGGGGCACACTGCTGGCTCATGTGCAGCTACTATCTACCAGTACCCCCAGCTCCCTTTCTTCCTGGCTGCTCTCAGCCTCGAGCACAAGCCCTACGAGGAGAGGCTGAGGGAGCTGAGATTGTTTAGCCTGGAGAAGAAGAGGCTCAGGGGAGACCTTATTGCTGTCTACAACTACCTGAAGAGGTTGTAGCCAGGAGGAGGTTGCTCTCTTCTCTCAGGTGGCCAGCACCAGAACAAGAGGACACAGCCTCAAGCTGTGCCAGGGGAGATTTAGACTTGAGGTGAGGAGAAAGTTCTTCACTGAGAGAGTCATTGGACACTGGAATGGGCTGCCCGGGGAGGTTGTGGAGTCGCCGTCCCTGTGGCAGTTCAAGGCAGGACTGGACGTGGCACTTGGTGCCATGCTCTGGCCTTGAGCTCTGTGGTAAAGGGTTGGACTTGATGACCTGTGAGGTCTCTTCCAACCTTGGTGGTACTGTGACACTGTGATGCTCTGTCCCCAGCCTGTAGTGCTGCTTGGATTGTTGTGGCCAAAGTGTCGAACCCAGCACTTGGCCTTCTTAAATCTCATCCCATTGGCCTCTGCCCATCCAGCCTGTCCAGGTCCCCCTGCAGGGCTCTCCTACCTGCCAACAGATCAACATCTGCTCCTAGAGACAGCTGTGAGACATCAGAGAAAGGATTTTGTGACATCATAGAAGTGATTGTGTGACATCATAGAAGGGGTTATAGAGGGGGTCATGTGATGCCATGGATGGGATTGAGTGACATCATAGAGCTGGCTATGTGACATGTGCCATGGAAGGCATTGTGTGACATCATGGAGGGGGCTGTTTGATGTCATAGTGGAGATTGTGTGACGTCATGGAGAGGGCTGTATGTGACATCATAGAACGGGCTGTCTGACATCACAGTGGGGATTGTGTGACATCATAGAGAGGGTTGTGTGTCATAGAAGGGATTCTGTGATGCTATGGAGAAATCTGTGTGACATCATTGATGGGATTCTGTAATGTCATGGAGAGTGCTGTGTTACATCATGAAGGGGATTGTGTGACAGAGAGGGGTGTGTGACAGCTTTGCTGTGCCCTGCTTAGTTCTGTTCTTTTCACAGAGAGGATCTCTGTGGCTTGTTTCCACTTGGCAGAGCAAGAGGAGCTGATGTGAGGGTTCTTTCACCTTCTTAGAGGTTGCATTTGTGCTCATCTTCTTCCAAGGACAAAACAAATTCTGTCATCATCTGACCCAGAGGCAGTGGTACCCCATCCTCAGGAGCCTCAGAACCTGGCAGTCAATGTTCCCTGCTGCATTGGCCACACCAGTATGAAGTTCTGAGGGACAGAACTGGGCACATTGGTCAGTTACTGTGTTGTGCTTCAAATCTTGAGCATGGGCAAAGAGGAAGCACAGCTTATACATCATAGAATCTTAGCCTGGCTGGGGCTGGAAGGGACCTTAAAAGATCATCTTGCTCCACCCCCCCTGCCAAGGGCAAGGTCCTATAAAAAAAGCCAGTAATTGGTTTTACTATGGACCAAATCTTCAGACACAAATCAGTCCAAATAGAACTGATCCAGGGAAAGAAAAAACAATCACAGAACCATGGAGTTGTTTGGGTTGGGAAACATCTGCCCCAGTGCCTGACCCCTCTCTCAGGAAATAAGTTTTTCCCCATATCCAGTCTAAACCTCCTTGGGCACATTTCAGGCCACTTCCTCTCATTAGAATCACAGAATGGTTTAGGTTGGAAAGGACCTCAAAGATCATCCAGTTCCATCCCCCCCCTGCCAGAGGCAGGGACATCTCCTGCTACAACAGGTCACCCAAGGCCTCATCTAACCTAGCTTTGAACAGCTCCAGGGAGGGAGCATCCACAGCCTCCTTGTGCAGCCTGTTCCAGTGTTTCACCACCCTCACTGCAAAGAACTTCTTCCTTCTAGCACCTGATATGAGGGGAAAAGACTAACCCCAGCATGATGCAGTTCAGGATGCTGCAGCTGTGTTTCACTCACATCCTTCTCCTGGCTTCCCTCCCGCTGCTCCTACAGGTCTCACTGAGCCTCTGTGCTCAGCAGTCTCATTGCAGAGGCTTCCTCCTGGTGCAGGGGAGGGGTAATGTGTTGTGAGCTGCCATCCTCTGGAGCCCTCTGCTGGGAGAAGTATGGGGCTAGTGTCGATGCTATCTTCTTCCTCACCGTAGAGCCCAAAGAACTCTGGAGTCATGTTGAGGTTTTCTAGCTCACTTTTGTACCCTTCTCTTCCCTTCCCTGCTCTGCAGCTCCATGCTGCATCCAAATTCCCCATGCAGGACGTTCTTTACCCATGCTGGATGTTATTTCTGTGCTCTCTTTGTTACCCCTGTGACTGTGCAGCTCCAGCTCTGCCTCTGTTACTGCTGTCTGTACAAGCCTATGGCTGTACCACACCGAGGGAAGCAAACATTAACCATGCATAGAGTCACAGAATCACAGAATCAACCAGGTTGGAAGAGACCTCCAAGATCATCCAGTCCAACCTATCCCCCAGCCCTACCCAGTCAACCAGACCATGGCACTAAGTGCACACCTCCAGGCACAGTGCCTCCACCACCTCCCTGGGCAGCCCATTCCAATGCCAATCACTCTCAGGGAAGAACTTCCTCCTAACATCCAGCCTAGACCCTGCCTGGCACAGCTTGAGGCTGTGTCCCCTTGCTCTGTTGCTGGTTGCCTGGCAGCAGAGCCCAACCCCACCTGGCTACAGCCTCCCTTCAGGTAGTTGCAGGCAGCAATGAGGTCAGCCCTGAACCTCCTCTCTTCCAGGCTGCACACCCCCAGCTCCCTCAGCCTCTCCTCACAGGCTTTGTGCTCCAGGCCCCTCAAAGGCCTCTGTCGCCCTTCTCTGGACACCTTCCAGCACCTCAACATCTCTCTTGAATTGAGGGGCCCAGAACTGGACACAGCACTCAAGGTGTGGCCTGAGCAGTGCTGAGTACAGGGCAGAGTAACCTCCCTTGTCCTGCTGGCCACACTGCTCCTGAGCCAGGCCAGGATGCCATTGGCTCTCTTGGCCACCTGGGCACTGCTGGCTCAGCTTCAGCTACTCTCTACCAGTACCCCCAGCTCCCTTTCCTCCTGGCTACTTTCAGCCACTCTGTCCCCAGCCTATAGTGCTGCTTGGGGTTGTTGTGGCCGAAGTGCAGAACCCTGCACTTGGCCTTGTTAAATCTCATCTCATTGGCCTCTGCCCACCCATCCAGCCTGGCCAGGTCCCTCTGCAGGGCTCTCCTACCTTCCAACAGCTCCACACCTGCTCCTAGCTTGGTGTCATCTGCAAACTTACTGCTGCTGGACTCAATCCCCTCGTCCAGGTCATCAATAAAGATATTGAACAGGACTGGGCCCAGCACTGACCCCTGGGGCACACCACCAGTGCCAGCTGCCAACTGCATGTGGCACCATTCACCACCACTCTCTGGGCTCTGCCATCCAGCCACTTCCTGACCCAGCACACAGTGAATCTCTCCAAGCCATGAGCTGCCAGCTTGGCCAGGAGCTGCTTGTGGCAGACAGTGTCAAAGGCTTTGCTCAAGTCCAGGTCGACTCCATCCACAGCCTGCCCCACATGCACCAGGCAGGAACCTTGTGCTGGAGGCGTTTTTAGGCCTCCCTATTCTGTGAAGGAGAGATCTGCTTCTGGCCTGGACACTGGGGTGGAGGCTGCAATCAGATGGTCTGTGGGAAGAGAGCTGCCAGCAGCTGCTTGGATGGAGTGGAGAGCAAGGGGAGGAGGAGAAGAAAGGTGGCTGTGGGCCCTGGTTGCAGAGTGCCTGCAGCTGGCAGAGAGCCTCTCAGCAGCCCTGTACAGCTGGAGGAAGAAGTGAGCTCCTGAGAGGCAGTGATCTGTGGCCAGTGCAAAAGCCCCACGTGCTGGAGGGTAAGCACAGGCTGCTGGCGTTGGGTCGCTGCCTCCAGGCTGGCTTAGAGGGCTGGGATGGAGACCTTCTGGAGATGAAGGCCTTCAGCTGTGGGTGAGTGCAAGGTGTGCTCAGTGCTGGCTGCCCCTCAGACACGCAGCAGCAGGAGTGTGCCATGGGCTGGAAGGCTCCCGATGGGGAAGGCTACTCCGCTGAGTGCAGCTACGCTGAGAACAGTCTCCAGCACAGGTGGGGATGGCAAGGTGAGCTCTGGCTGACCTCCTGGGGGTGAACATCTGCCTTGGCGCTGGGTACTGCCCTGCTCTGAGACAGAGTGAGCTCAAGGGGAGAGAGAGAAGGAAACCAGAGCCCTGTGGGTTGAGACAAGGAGAGTTTAATGCAAAGTAACTCAATGTACAGCACCTTCTGAGCAAGCAAAGCAAACCAAGGCAGCAGAACACACTCAGCAAACAAAGCAGCAAGTGGCAAAGGGCAGTGTCCAAGCCAAGTGAAAGAGACACAGACCCCAACCCAGAGAGTGGAAGAAAGCCCCCCAGAGCTGAACTCCAAGCCTCCCCACCCTCTGCTGCAGCCAGCACTTGTGCTACAAAGCTGGCGTGAGCAGCAGGGCAGCAGATTCTCATCAGCAGGCTGAACAGGCTGCCCCAGCTGCTCCCTGCCAGCCCAGAGCAGCACAGGTGTTTGTTGTAGCCTTGCTCCATCAGTCTCGGCCAAACCAAGGCCATGGCATCTTCACAAGACCTCCTCAGCTCTTTTGCAGCACAGCTTTGGGGGGCTCCAATTAAGACACAAAACTGCTGATGTGGCCTGGGTGCTGCAGTACCTGGGCCCTGAAGCTACTGAATCAGCTTGCAGTAAGCCAGGTGGCTCCCCCGCCGCTGGGGACAGCAGCAACAATGCCCTCAGCCTCTGGCGGCTCTGCAGGCTGCTCACTGCAGTCTTAGGGTTGGGGGTGCTGCACAGCACCCATCTGAGGAGGGGACTCAGTGCCCCCTGGCTGCGTTTGCAGATGGCACCACATTGGGTGGCAGTGCTGACCTGCTGCAGGGCAGGAGAGTCTGCAGAGGGATCTGGACAGGCTGCATCAATGGAGCAAGGTCAGGTGTATGAGGTGTAACAGAGCCAAGTGTGGGGTCCTGCACTGGGGTCACACCAACCTCAGGCAGCACTGCAGGCTTGGGGCACCTGGGGGTGCTGGTGGCATGCTGGCTGAGCACGAGCCAGCAGTGCTGGGGCAATACACACAGGCAGCAGTGCCTGTGGAAGCTTGGCACTCTTGGTGCTCTGCAGCCTGTGTTGGGTCAAGAGAGGCCCTTAGAGGTGTCCCAGGGCCATCCTCTGTGAGGAACAGTCACTTGGCTTTCCTCCCAGCCCACTGCACTTGGGGCTTTTGTCCTCTCCTTGCCATGCCAGTTCATGCAATGGTACATCCACAGCAGTGGCTCGAAGGTGTCTTGAGCAGCATCTTCCCAGCGCAGCCACAGGTCCCTCTGTGCTGTGCGGGGGCAGTGGCTACAAGCAAGTCCAGTTCCCTGGAGCAAAGCTCTTTGCTTTTGGCTCTGAGGGCACCTCCACGGTGCCCTCTGCTCCTGCTGAGGGAGTCCTTTTGAAGGTAAGCCTGAGGTGCTCTCAGTGCTTCCATACAAGCTCCTGTAACGAGGTTGCAGCAGCAGCAGCAGCCACTGGCAGTTGGGAAGCAGCAGCTGCTCTCTGTGCAAGCTGCTGCTGGGTTCATGCACTGTGCACTGTAGCATTGCCTGCTGCTGAGCAAGGCTCTGACCCCTCTGCTGGCATTTGGCTCTCTGGCTGCAGCTCTGCAGCACTTGTCCTTAGGGTCTAGCTGAGCACAAAGCTCAGCTTTCATCTTTTAATCTATTGATGCAGCTCAGCTCAGTGCAAAATGTGTGCCTGGTGCCTGCAGCTTCTCCTTACCCTGCCCTGTGAGCTTCCTGAGGCTGTGTTAGCCTCAGCCTGATCCAATCTTCCCCTTGGGGGCTGCAACCCAGACCCAGGCTGAATGCTTCCCACTCTCCAAACTGCTGTGCCACAGTAACAAAAGGTTCCCGGTGCCACAGCCCTGCCCTGCCTCCTCTGGGCTCAATGCCCAGCAGCAGAAGCCATTGCAAGGCAGAGTAGATGCAAAGGTTCCTTTGCCCCTGGGGCATTCAGGAGCAGCTCTACTCACAACAGCTATAGTTGAGCCTTATTTGCTTGGCCTCAGCCCCTGCTCTTACCCTGCCTCCTGCAGCCTGCGACTGCTTCTCCGTGGCCGAAGCAGCAAAGTGGGGAAGATCTCAGCGTTGTGCTTCATTCCCTATCAGCATTCCCAAGGGAGTCCCCAGCAGGCTTTGGCTGGGCTGCACCGCAGCCAGGTGCTTGCAGGCGTGGGGGCAATGCCTCTGCTGCAGAAACCTGCCCCTGAAATCTGAACTTTCTGCCTTGCAGTCAAAGAGTGAGGAGAAGGTTCTGGAGAGCTGCCTCTGCTTGGCAGGACACTGAGCTGCTCTTGTGCCAGTGCACTGCAGTGCAGCCATGGGCTGTGGCAGCTGCCTCACTGCCTCCATGCATGGCAAGGTTCAATAACAACCTCACTGGCTCCAGAGTCTCAATGTGGGCAGTGCTGCAGGGGCCAGAGCAAGAGCCGTGACAGAATCGCTGCCAACTGCACAGCAGCAGCTGCGTGGGACAGAAGGCAGCAACAGTGCTGCTGCTGCCGGCAGCTTCAGCTCTGCAGAGGCTGAGGTGGAGCCGAGGCAGGCGGCAGCACAGGGCCTGGAGCTCAGCTGGGGCAGAGTGGGAAGAGCTGAGCCAGAGCAGAGCTGTGTGCGGGCAGAGCCTTTGCTGTGACCTTGGCTCCTCGGCCTCTCTCGGCCCTTTCTTCCTGCCGCTGTCTCTGCCCCCACCCCCTCCCCTCTCTGCCTCCTGCCCGCCCCCCTCCCCTGCCACCCTCCCACCCGCCTCCCACCCAACCTGTAGAACTCCGCCCCCACACCCGCTCCTAAGTCCGCCCCCACCCCCCCGCCTGTCTAACGCCTCCCCCACCCCCCCGCCTGCCTAACTCCGCCCTCACCCCCCGCCTGTCTAGCTCCGCCCCCAACCCCCCACCTGTCTAACTCCGCCCCCACCCCCCCGCCTGTCTAACTCCTCCCCCACCCCCCCGCCTGTCTAACTCCGCCCCCACCCCCCCGCCTGTCTAACTCCGCCCCCACCCCCTCGCCTGTCTAACTCCTCCCCCACCCCCCACCTTTCTAACTCCGCCCCCACCCCCCCGCCTATCTAACTCCTCCCCCACGCCCCCGCCTATCTAACTCCTCCCCCATGCCCCCGCCTGCCTAACTCCGCCCCCACCCATCCGCCTGTCTAACTCCACCCTCACCCCCCCGCATGCCTAACTCCGCCCCCACCTCCCCACCTGTCTAACTCCGCCTCCACCTCCCGCCTGTCTAACTCCGCCCCCACCTCCCCGCCTGTCTAACTCCGCCCCAAAGCCCCCCTAACTCCTCCCCCACCCCCCCTCCTGCCTAACTCCGCCTCCAACCCCCATCTCTCTAACTCCAAAACCACCCTCCCTACTACCTAACTCCACCCCCACCCCCCCGCCTGTCTAACTCCGCCCCCAAGCCCACCTAACTCCGCCCCCACCCCCCCGCCTGCCTAACTCCGCCCCCAAGCCCCACCTAACTCCGCCCCCACCCCCGCCGGCCTAACTCCGCCCCCACCCCCCGCCTGTCTAACTCCACCCTCACCCCCCCGCCTACCCAACTCCGCCCCCACCCCCCCCCCTGTCTAACTCCGCCCCCAAGCCCCACCTAACTCCGCCCCATCCCCCCGCCTGTCTAACTCCGCCCCCAAGCCCCACCTAACTCCGCCCCCAAAGCCCCGCCTCTCTAACTCCACCCCCACCCCCGCCTCTCTAACTCCGCCCCCACTCCCCCGCCTGCCTAACTCCGCCCCCACCCCTCGCCTGCCTAACTCCGCCCCCAACCGCCCGCCTCTCTAACTCCGCCCTCACCCCCCCCGCCTGTCTAACTCCGCCCCCAAGCCCCCCTAACTCCTCCCCCACGCCTCCTTCTGCATAACTCCGCCCCCAACCGCCGCCTGCCTAACTCCGCCCCCACCCCTCGCCTGTCTAACTCCGCCCCCAAGCCCACCTAACTCCGCCCCATCCCCCCGCCTGTCTAACTCCGCCCCCACGCCCCCGCCTGTCAAACTCCGCCCCCGACCCCCACCTTTCTAACTCCGCCCCCACCCCCCCGCCTGCCTAACTCCGCCCCCACCCCCCCGCCTGCCTAACTCCGCCCCCACCCCCCGCCTGCCTAACTCCGCCCTCACCCCCCGTCTGCCTAACTCCGCCCCCACCCCCCCCGCCTACATAACTCCGCCCTCACCCCCCCGCCTACATAACTCCGCCCCCAAGCCCCCCTAACTCCTCCCCCACGCCCCCTTCTGCATAACTCCGCCCCCACCCCCCCGCATGCCTAACTCCGCCCCCACGCCCCCGCCTGTCAAACTCCGACCCCGACCCCCACCTTTCTAACTCCGCCCCCACCCCTCCGCCTGACAAACTCCGCCCCCACCCCCCGCCTGACTAACTCCGCCCCCACCCCCCGGCCTGCCTAACTCCGCCCCCACTCCCCCGCCTGTCTAACTCCGCCCCCATGCCCCACCTAACTCCGCCCCCACCACTCCTCCTGACTAACTCCGCCCCCACCCCCCCCGCCTGTCTAACAAACTCCGCCCCCACCCCCCGCCTGACTAACTCCGCCCCCACCCCCCGGCCTGTCTAACTCCGCCCCCACCCCCCGCCTGTCTAACTCCGCCCCCACCCCTCCTCCTGACTAACTCCGCCCCCACCCCCCCGCCTGACAAACTCCGCCCCCACCCCCCCCCGCCTGACAAACTCCGCCCCCACCCGCCCCGCCTGACAAACTCCGCCCCCACCCCCCCCGCCTGACAAACTCCGCCCCCACCCGCCCCGCCTGACAAACTCCGCCCCCACCCGCCCCGCCTGACAAACTCCGGCCCCCACCCCCGCCTGTCTAACTCCGCCCCCACCCCCCGCCTGTCTAACTCCGCCCCCACCCCCCCGCCTGTCTAACTCCGCCCCACCCCCCGCCTGTCTAACTCCGCCCCACCCCCCCGCCTGTCTAACTCCGCCCCACCCCCCGCCTGTCTAACTCCGCCCCACCCCCCGCCTGTCTAACTCCGCCCCACCCCCCGCCTGTCTAACTCCGCCCCACCCCCCGCCTGTCTAACTCCGCCCCACCCCCCGCCTAACTCCGCCCCCAACTCCCACCTAACTCCGCCCACACCCCCCCCGCCTAACTCCGCCCCCACCTCCCACCTGTCTAACTCCACCAACCCCCAGCTAACTCCGCCTCCACCCCCCCGCCTGTCTAACTCTGCCCCCAAGCCCCACCTAACTCTGCCCACACCCCCCCGCCTGACTAACTCCGCCCCCACCGTCCGCCTGTCTAACTCCGCCCACCACCCCCCGCCTGTCTAACTCCACCCCCAACCCCCAGCTAACTCCGCCGCCACCCCCCCGCCTGCCTAACTCCGCCCCCAACCCCCAACTAACTCCGCCCCAGCCCTGCCTGTCTAACTCCGCCCCCACCCCTCCTAACTCCGCCCCCACCCCCCTGCCTGACTAACTCCGCCCCCACCCCCCTGCCTGACTAACTCCGACCCCACCCCCCCGCCTGACTAACTCCGACCCCACCCCCCCGCCTGACTAACTCCGACCCCACCCCCCTGCCTGACTAACTCCGACCCCACCCCCCCGCCTGACTAACTCCGCCCTTCCTCCCCACTGTCTAACTCCACCCCCAACCCCCAGCTAACTCCGGCTCCACCCCCCCGCCTGTCTAACTCCGCCCCCAAGACCCACCTAACTCCGCCCCCGCCACTCCGCCTGACTAAGTCCGCCCCAACCCCCGCCTGCCTAACTCCGCCCCCACCCCCCGCCTGTCTAACTCTGACCCCACCCCCCGCCTGTCTAACTCCGCCCCCAACCCCCAACTAACTCCGCCCCCACCCCCCCTCACTAACTCCGCCCCCTACCCCCAACTAACTCCACCCCCACCCCCCCGCCTGTCTAACTCCGCCCCCACCCCCCTGCCTGTCTAACTCCGCCCCCACCCCCCCCCGCCTGACTAACTCCGCCCCCACCCCCCCCCGCCTGACTAACTCCGCCCCCACCCCCCCGCCTGACTAACTCCGCCCCCACCCCCCCCGCCTGACTAACTCCGCCCCCAACCCCCCGCCTGTCTACCTCCGCCCCCAACCCCCCGCCCCTCTCTCTGACTCCGCCCCCACCCCCTCCGCCGGGTGGGCGGTAGGAGGCAGAGAGGAGCAGGGCAGGGGCTGAGACAGGGGCAGGAAGAAAAGGGCCGAGAGAGAGGCAGAGCAGCAAAGGCAGCAGCAGCTCTTTCCCTCTGCCCCACCTTAGCTCCGGGCACTCTGCTGCCGCCTGCCTCTGCCCCACCTCAGCCTCTGCAGCAGCCCTGCTGTGCCCCCAGCAGCTTCCCTCCCGCTGCTCCCCACCGCTGCCTAGGCCAGCACAAAGCTCAGCTTTCAGCTTTTTCATCCAGTCCTGCAGCTCAGCTCAGTGCAAAATGTCTGCTGCTGCCTGCAGCTTCTCTTGACCCTGCCCTGTCAGCTTCCTGAGCCTGGGCCAGCCTCACCCTCATCCGCTCTGCCCCTTGGAGGCTGCAGCCCAGGCCCAGGCTGAATGCTTCCCACTCTCCAAATTAAACCCTCCAGCTCTCCAGAGTAACCTTTTGTTGCTGTGGCACAGCCCTGCCCTGCCTCCTCTGGGCTCAGTGCCCAGCAGCAGAAGCCACTGCAAGGCAGAGTAGATGCAAAGGTTCCTCCACCCCTGGGGCACTCAGGAGCAGCTCCAGAGTTGAGCCTTACTTCCTTGGCCTCAGCCCCTGCTCTCACCCTGCCTCCTGCAGCTGCTGCAGCTCAGCTGAGGCCAGCAGCCTGCGACTGCTTCTCCGTGGCCCATGCAGCAGAGTGGGGAAGATCTCAGCTTTGTGCTTCATTAGCAGTGGGGAGAGGGACATGGAGTCCCCAGCAGGCCAGGTGCTGCTGCCTCTCACTCCTCTCCTTGCTCAAACCTGCAGGGGGCCCAGCAGAGCGAGGGAGGTTCCTCTCCCTTCCTACTCCGCTCTGCTGAGGCTCTGCAGAAGAAAGTGAGGCTGGAGCAGAGGCCAGAGCCAGCACAGGGCCTGCTGATCAGGTGGCACAGACTGGCCAGGGCTGTGCCAAACCAGAGCAGTCTTCTGGCAGAGCTTTTGTGGTGCTTTTTCTTTTGCCTTCTTTCTCTCCCACTCTTTCTCTGCCTCACTTTTTCTCTCCTCGTTGGTTTTTGCCTTTAGCATTGCTGCTTTCTTTCCCTCTCTTTTCCCCTGCCTCAGCTCTGTCTCGCTGTCCTGTCTCCAGCTCTGTCTCAGCTGGGCTGCTGCTCCTTGCTCCTCCAGACCACAGTGGCCTGCATCCTGCTGCTTCTCCCTCTCACGCACACTCAGCTGCCATTCACTCTCTCTCCCCATCCCTGGCCTCAGCTCTGCCTCATCCAGAAGCACCTCCAACCTGCAGGCAGCAGTTGGCCTTTGCCATGTGCCCATGCAGGCAGCACAGCTGTGCCGTGCTCCATGGGCCAGCAGTCAGTGACAGCAGCCAGCACTGCCCCCAGCACCACACCCCACACGCAGGGCCTCAGCTTTCCCTGAAGGCAGGCAGAAAAGCCTTCCTGCCCTCCCAGGGGCACTGCAGGCAGCCTGCACCTGCCAGGCCCTGTGCAGCTCTGGAAGCCCAGGGGCTGATGTGCAGAAGCACCTTGCAAGCTCCAGGGCCAGGCCTGGCTCTGCTCGCAGGCAGCTCCCTGCACGGGGGCACAGCAGAGCTGGGCTCAGCTCCGCTTCCACTCAGGGGCACTGCTGGAGAGCAGCACACAGCCAGGCCTGCTACCTTGTGCCTGCCCACGGCCAACTCTCTTTGCCACGCTCCAGCCAGGAATGCCTCCCTGCAGCTTGCCATCGAGGCCAGGTCCTCCGGCTCTGGGCAGTGGCAGTGAGTCCCTTCTTAGTCCTGGACGTTCATCTTTGGAGGTCTGCTCGCTGCAGTATGGAGCTGCATCTTCTGGCCAAGGCATCCACAGGCACTGGAGCAGGAAGGTGAGCACAGTGCAGGCAACTAAAGAACTCCTGTCACGCTCTGGGCCTCCAGGGGCAAACACCCAGCAGCACCAGAGCCCAAGGAAAGCCTGCAGCCAAAAGGACCAAATCCCTGTCCCACAGCACTGCCTCAAGTGCTGCCTGAGCTCCCAGCCTCGGCCCTGCTCCAAACTGCAGCATCCCTGCCAACTCCTTCACAAGGATGCCATTGCCTGGCACTTGCTACCATCTCACCACACAACTCTCAAAGCCACACAGCTGGGCAGCAGGCCAGGAGAGCAGCCTCCAGGCAGCAGGACAGAGGAACTCATCTCTCCCAGGCTCTCCAGGAGCACCTCGCCTCCAAACCACCCCACACCAACCCCCAAGCAACCAGGCTCTGACTGGCTTACCGAGGCAGCAGCTTGCAGGTCTTTATGAAGGGCTGCAGTGCTCCTGGCTTGCTCCTGGGCTGTGCTGCTCAGCCTGCAATGTTCACCTTGGACCCTGACAAGCAAGCACAGGCCTCAGCACAGAAGTGCACAAGAGCACAAAGCCCCAGAGAAGCCTGGGACACAACCTCCCCTACAGCAAAAGCAGCTCTGGCCACCCTGTGCTGCCTTGCTGGGACACAAGAACACAGAGAGCAGAGCCTGGCTCCACTCTGAGCTCCTCACCGCTGCAGGCCTCCTGCCAGCTCTTGGACAGACGCAGTTCCCCTGCAGGCATCCTCCAGGTGGCCCTGCAGGTTTTGCCCTGCTGTGTCAGACCCAGAAGCAGTGCTGGGAAATAAATACACCTGTCCTCCTGCTCCAGTGATGGACAAAGGGACCTCACTCTCAGGCACCTCTCTAACTGCAGGCCCCAGGCTCACAAAACAAAGCTGAGTCACTCCCAGGTCACTCCCTCTGCTCTTGGGGCACAGTTGGCTCGAGTGCACTCAGACAGCTGTGTAGGGCAGCCACCTGCTGCCAAGAGAGAGGCTTTCTCCATACCTTAGCTTCAGATCTCTCCAGCTCCTCCTGCAAACTGACATTCTCCCTCTGCAGCTCACTGCTCTTCTGCTGCAGGCAGCTGCTGCAAAGCTTCTGGGCTTCGTGGGAGGACTCTGCCAGAGGCTGCACTCTGCCAGCGTGCACAAGCTCCTGCTGCAGCTGCAGGACCTTTTGTTACAGAAACGGAGTTCCATGAGCAGGGAGAGGTCAGGCAGAAGCACACAGGAGGAAAGAGGCTTTGACTCAAGGCATTGTGTCATTACCTGGCTCTTCAAAGTGCTCAGCAGAGCAGGGCAGGCGATTCTGCCCTTCCGCTGCACTCTGCTGTGGCTCCTCCTCACCTGCTGCATCCAGCTCCCCAGCACAGGGAAGGCATCAACCAGTTAAGAGCGGGTCCAGAGAAGGCCACAGAAGGAGACAGGGAGCTGGAACAGCTCTGCCACAAAGGAAGGCTGAGCTACAGCTCTTCAGCTTCGCCTGAAGCAGGCTGCTGGGGGATGTCATTGCAGCCTTTCAAGGGAGAGAGATGGAGAGAGAGACGTTAGCGAGGGCTGCAGGGACAGGACAGGGCCTGTACGTGGCATGGGCAGGAGCTGGGGGCTGCAACCGTGCAGCTGATGGATGGAGGTTCCTCTCCCCTCCCAGTGCCCTCTCTGCAGGCAGAGGACAGCAGCAATGGTTTGCAGCTCTACTGAGGGCTTTCTGCTTGAGGCTCTGCCCCTTGGACTCTGGCCTGACTCTGAAGGACGCCAGCAATGTCCATGGCTCATCTGAGCCCCTCAGAGTTCAGCGATCCTCTAAGGGGCTATGGAGAGGCCGACAAAGGCAGCCAGAGCCTGGCCCCAGCTGGGAAAATCCCCTCAGCTGTGCCCGTGCTGCCCTTTGCCGGCTCTGCCAGCCGAGGCCGTGGCAGCTTTGCCACGGGGCACTGCCCACCCCCACTGCTCCTTCGCCCCCAGCCTCTGGGCGCCGACTCTCTGCCACTCACCTCTGCCGGCTGGGAGAAGCAGAGGCGATGCAGGCTGCCGCCGCTGGCGTCTCGCTGCCGCTGGCCTCCACCGGCAGCCACCGTCGCCGAGCACCGCGGCCAGACGCCTGCAGGGCTCGGGGCGGCTCCCGCCGGCGGGACGGAGTCGGACGGCAGCCGCCGAGGGCCGTGGCGAGGCTCGCCTGGGCCGGGCCGGCTCTGCCCCCGGAGCCGCTGCCAGGCGTCTCAAGAGCCTCGCTCGCCGCCGCCTCTCGGTGCTGCAGGCTCCTGCTTTGCTCCCTGCCTCACTGGCGGCTGTGGGGCTGAGAGACTCCGAGCTTCGCCCTGCCCCGGCTCTGCGCTCTGCAGGCAGGAGGAGGCAGTCAGCTGAGCACACAGCACCAGCGTCAGCCACACAAACTCCTCTGCCCGGGAAGGTGCCTCTTGCTCAAGGGCCGCAACGGCGGCCAGCGGCGCCCCGCAACGGCGGCCAGCGGCGCCCCGCAACGGCGGCCAGCGGCGCCCCGCAACGGCGGCCAGCGGCGCCCCGCAACGGCGGCCAGCGGCGCCCCGCAACGGCGGCCAGCGGCGCCCCGCAACGGCGGCCAGCGGCGCCCCGCAACGGCGGCCAGCGGCAGCTCTTCGCCTCACCGCCGCGCTCCGGCGGCTGCACTGCGCCCCGACTGCTATGGCAACAGGGCCGCGGACGCGCAGCGGCACTGTGACAGCAGCAGGGACAGAGAGGGGAGTGCCCAGGGTGGGGCAAGAGAGTGCACAAGGGGCAGAGCCCACCCGGGCCCAGAGCGGAGCGGGGGCAGCCTGCGCACCCCCTGCTGCAGCTCGGCCAGCCCAGGCCTGCAGGCTGCTCTCCACGAGCACCCCCAGGGCTTTCCTGCAGGCAGCAGGACCCCAGCACACTCCCACCCAGCCTGACATAGCCCCCGGGGCCCCGGCACACGCCGCCCCCAGGCACTCACCGCAGCCGCTCCGGTCCCGCTCCGCTGCCAGCTCCCAGCGCCCCTCTCCGGCTGCTTCCTCCGCAGCACTCTCCAACGGTGCCGCCGACCACGCCCCCCGCGCTGATTGGTCAAGGGCCGAGCGCAGCCTCCCATTGGCTGCGGAGCGCCTCGCGCCCCACCCGCTCCCGCCCCCGCGGCCAGCCCCTCCCCGCCCCTCCCTCCCGCGCTCCGCCCGCTCCACGCAGCGCCCCCTGGGGGCTGCAGTGCTGCCGGTGCCTGGCACCGCCTCGGGCTGCAGCCAGCCCCGGCCCGGCCCCGCTGCGCCTGAGGCGGGCAGAGCCTGCGGGCCCAGCGCCGTGCGGCCCAGAGAGCCCAGCCGAGGGCCCGGGGCGTGCTGAGCGGCAAGAGGCTGGAACTGGATGATCCTGAAGGTCCCTTCCGACCCAGCCCATTCTCTGCTTCTCTGCCTCTGTCCCAGGAGCAGGCTGTTGAAGGAAGCTGCCCAGCAGCGTGGGTCCTGCAGAGCAGCAGCGTTTGCTGTCCCGCAGGGCGGCCAAGGGCTCTTGAGGAGGCTTTCTTCAGCTGGCTGCAGGCAGCTCGGTGATTCACTGTTTGATTGTCTCCAGCCATTAGGAGGATGTTGCCTCCTGTGCTTGGCCTGTTCTGAAGGATTCTTTGGCAACTGCTCTTTGATGGCTGCTAAACGGCGTGGAGCAGGGATACAAAAGGGAACTCTTGCTCCTCTGTCCCACAATTGCCCTAGGGGGAGAGTTGGCCAAAGGGACCGATCCTTTCTTGGCTGCCTTCTTTCTGAAGGCAAACCTAATGTTTGTCCTTCCCTTCTTGAAAGGCTTCTCCTGTTGAACACAATTTCACACAATTATAATGAGGTGACTCAAGAGCAGAGAGGTTAAAGATTAGCTTCACATGGTTGCTGTAGCTGCTATTTCATTTACCATTTCTGTTGGCTGTGGGATTTTTGTCAAGGGAGAAATACTGAAAGCATTTCACATGTCACACATTTTATGAGCTGTCTTCTGTAGAGCTTGTCAAGGTCTTACTCCTCTTGATGCATGTTTCTTTGAGAGTCAGTCACTGCTTGGAACCTTGAGGTTTGGACACTTTACCTATGTCCTGGTGTCCACCCAGATTGGGCTGTTAGAACTGGGGTTGTGCAGCCTGGAGAAGAGGAGACTTAGGGCAGAGCTCATTGCTGTTTACAACTACCTGAAGGGAGGCTGTAGCCAGGTGGGGTTGGTCTCTTCTTCCAGGCAAGCAGCAACAGAACAAGGGGACACAGTTTCAAGTTGTGTTGGGGGAGGTCTAGGCTGGATGTTAGGAAGAAGCTCTTCCCAGAGAGAGTGATTGGCATTGGAATGGGCTGCCCAGGGAGGTGATGGAGTCGTCGTTCCTAGAGGTGTTGAAGCAAAGCCTGGCTGAGGCACTTAGTGCCGTGGTCTGGTTGATTGGCCAGGGCTGGGTGCTAGGTTGGACTGGCTGAGCTTGGAGGTCTCTTCCAACCTGGTGGATTCTATGACTAGTGCTCCATTGCTATTAATTATGTTAGTGAGAGGAAAGCAGCCTTATTTCTCTTTCCAAATGCTCTGCAGGAGTATTTTCCTGGTGAGGAAAAGAATAACATCTAATATTTCATAGCCCATAATGTAGTATCCAGGAGTAGATGAGATATTGCCTGTCTCTGTCAGGCAAAAAGGAAATGAGGACAGCCTTTGAATAGCCTCCTTCTCTTTCAAAGTGGCAAGAGTATGAAAGGAGAATGACTTGCAAGCCAGAAAATAGAGTGGGGGTTGTCTGGCTGTTCCCATACCAGCATGCAGTAGGATGCTGAAGAAGTAGATCTGTTTGTAGAGTAAAGCAGCTTGTGATGAGGTTCCAAGATGTGTAATGTTTTGGAGGCATACCTTGGGCTACCACTGCTGTGGGTTCTAGGACTCAACCTAATCAGCAGCTGAAGCACATCTGCTCTGAGTATTCCCAAATTCAGTTCAGTTCCTGCTTGCTGAGTCCTCCACCTCGTGTGGTTTGGATGCAATAAATGGGGCACAGAAGGGATTCTTCTGACCCCACAATGCAGTCTGAACAAGAATGGTGATGCACCATATATATCCAGAATAGGGAGAAGGTTTGGAATCTTCAATTACTAGCAGAATGTTGCAGCAGAAAGATTGCTTCTGAACTGCTTCCAAGGTTTCTTCTGAAGCTGCCTGTATTTAAGCAGCTATGCTTTAAGCTGACCTGTAGGGAAGCAAGTTAAATGGGAAAGGCAGCACAGAACTGCAGCCTGGAACAAGAAGGAAGGAACCACAGAGCACTGGCATAGGCTTCCTAGAGAGGTCATGGAGTCTCCTTCTCTTGAGCCTTTCAAGGCCTGTCTGGATGTGCTCCTCTGTGCTCTGTGTTAGATAGGATTGTCCTGCTCTGGCAGGGGGGTTGGACTCGATGATCTCCTTGTGTCCCTTCCAAACCCTAACATCCTGTGAGCCTGTGAAAAAACTGTGTCAAGTGAGGTCCTAGAGGTGACAGGTTTATTCCTGAGATGGTTTAATGTATATTAGACCTTAAAAACTGGAGAAAAGAGAAATAAGGGCAGATAAATCTATCTCCTGTAGATCCTGTAGCAGTCAGTAGATCTGAGGGAGCGCCGTTAGGCTTTATTGGAGCTTTAATTCCTCTTGAGCTGGAACTTCCCAAAGAAAGGGCTGGCATGATTCCATGGAAAAGCTTTGCTTTGTTCTACCTTTTCTGTGTTTGGGATTTTTTTAATCTGTTCTTACAAAAGGATTTGGTGGTGCCCAGCAGCAGGACAAGAGGTAATGGGCATAAACATGAACAGATGATGTTACGTCTCAACACAAGGAGGAACTTCTTTAGTTTGAGGGTGGTATTGCTCTGGAACAGGCTGCCCAAGAGGATGCAAAATCTCCTTGCCTGGATTCAATCAGAGGTCACCTGGATACCATCCTGTGCACTCTGCTCTGGTTGAACCTGCTCTGACAAGGGAGTTGGCCTAGATGATCTCCAGAGGTCCCTTCCAACCTCTATCATTCTGTGATTCAGGTCTGTTTGAAAAACCAAAGCACAGTATCAGCTGGACTCTTCCCTTTGTGAGTAAACCAAGAGTTGTGTCCTCTTCTCTCCAGAGAACTTCAGTTATCCAAGCTTCTCTGTAACCTCTGCTGGTCAGCAACATTGTCAGTCCCTGCTGTTTATGACCTCTTTCATGGTTGACTTGAATGATTATCCTGGCTAAAGCTTTCTGTGCAGCCTCATGAAGAGCTGCAGAGGTTGTCTAATGACAGCAGAGCTGCCTTTTGCTGTTACCCTCTCAGTGGTTTTGTGAGGACAGAGATGTAGACTGAAAGACATTGCTTTGTTCTGCTCTCCTGCCTTCCTGTGACCCAAAGGTCTGAAACAAGCATTACACCAGCCTGCAGTCTTAGTCGTGTGGAAATATAGGCTGAAATATGACACTGTGGTCTCTTGGGCCTTGGCTAGTTGCTGACACTGCTCAGTACTAGTTAGTCAGAGGAGTGAGCCTGCTTACTACTAACAGAACAAGTCTTAGGATCTGCTTACTACTTAGAGAACAGGACTTGTGAGGAGCAGCTTGTTTAGTGTTGAGAAGAGGAGGCTGAGTGGAGACTTCATTGCTTTCTACAACTACATCCCTGAAAGGAGATTGAAATTAGAAGGAGCTCAGTCTCTTCTCCCCAGTACCAGGTGATAGAACAAGAGGAAGTGGCCTGCAGTTGTGCTGGGGAGGTTTAGCTTGGAGATAAGGAAAAGTCTTTCCTGCAAGAGTGGTCAGGCATTGGAACAGGCTGACCAGGGAGGTGGTGGAGATACTGGCTTTGGAGATGTTGCAGGTATCTTCATACCTTGGCACTGGACGTGGCACTTTGGGACATGGTTTAATGGTCATGGTGGTCTTGGTTTGAGGATTGGACTCAGTGATCTTAGAGGTTTGTTCCAATCCAAACAATTCTATGACTCTACTTTGCAGTGTATTTGGCATGCTAAGAACAGGATGGTATTTTAGCACTACAGCCCAAAACAATGTCCAGAAAAGTTTGCTGAGTAAATTGGGATATGTGACTTAACCCTGGGGTCCTGACAGTTGCCAGGAGAAAGCCTCATGCTCTGATGCCTTGTTTGCAAACAGCTTGCACTTAGCTTGGCATGGTATGAAGGTAGATTCATTAGGAGGCAAAAGGAGTAGGTGTTAATATTACTGGAAGCATATTCTAGATAGGTACCACATGAAGATGCTGGAATGATGCTAGAAGTCAATCTGCATAATTGTTGTCTCTTTTTTAGGCAATTGACACAATGAACATAGTAAATAATGAATTTGTTATTCTCTTCCATGGCATTCTACTTTAGAGCTCCATTAAATGAAAGCTTCTGTGCTAAGGAGGAGTAGTTTGGACGCTTTAAGGTACAGAACTGGCAGCTCAGGAGTCATGGTGTTGCTTTGCCAGAATCCTGCATGGCTTTACTTTCTGTCAGAATCCATTTGGGTTTAGTCACTAGCAATGCATCTCACTTAACCACAGCAGCCTTAAAAGTTGGATACCTAACCTCAGCTACCCATCTGGGTCCTCTCTGTAGTCAGCAGGGAGAGATTGGTGCATGTAGAGAGTAATGAATCATGCTTGAAGACAAAGTTGTGTTTGGCCGGGGGCCTCTGCAACCACCTTAGAGCAGACAACTCTGAAATCACTGCAGTTAGGAGAGATGAATGTTGCCCAGGGTCCTCCTGTGGGTTTCAGAGTGGCTCGATTCAGGTGCAGGCACCTTCTCTCTGTTTTTCCAGGCTTCTTTTCCTGGGAAGAGAAACTTCTTTTTGTCACAGGAATGTACCAAGAGTAAATAAACCAAAAACCAAACAGTACAGATTGTTCAGATGGGCTTGGGTTTGGCTTCTGAACCAACCAGTGAGTCAGAAACTGTGGGAAGCAGCTAACCTTGTTCATGCAGTGTGTGCTTGAAGTACTCTAAGCTGTGTCAGAGCACAGGACAGTGAGCACACAAAGCTGGTGAAGGCTCCTAAGTACATGGGCTCACAAGGCAGCGTCTGCCAGTCACCTTCTGTACACAGCATGCCTAAGCCAGACAGGAGTGCCTCAGAATGTTGAACCAAGCTTTGCTTTGCTGGCTTTTTTCCCTCAATTCTATATTAGTTTCCAGCACCAGGCTATGTTCCCATGAGGCTGCATTTGAGAGCACAGTGATGTCACTCACGTGGCCCTTCTTAGGTTCAACATGGATTAAGGACTCTGTAGAACTTATGCACTGCAGCAGCAGCTCTGCTGGAAATCTGCAGCTGATCCAGAAAAGCTTCTCAGCTTAGTGGTTAACTGTTGTTTACTTTGTGAGAGTTCTTCACAAGTTCACACTTGTTAAATAAAGCTCAGTTCTTAGCATTGCCCATCCTAAGAACGAGGGGACACAGCCTCAAGTTGTGCCAGGGGATGTCTAGGCTGGATGTTAGGAGGAAGTTGTTGGCAGAGAGAGTGATTGGCATTGGAATGGGCTGCCCAGGGAGGTGGTGGAGTCACTGTGCCTGGAGGTGTTGAAGAAAAGCCTGGCTGAGGCACTTAGTGCTGTGGTCTGCTTGATTGGACTGGGCTGGGTGATAGATTGGACTGGATGAGCTTGGAGGTTGCTTCCCACCTGGTTGATTCTATGATTCTAAGTCAGTGATTCCTTTTTATAGAGAAGAACAAATATTATCTGGCCCTCAGCTCTAAAAACAATGGCTTCATTAGAAAGGAGGGACCATGAGTACACTGTTCCTTAACCTGCTCAGTAAAGACTGTGCTCTATATAGCACTGAATTTCAGAGCTTTTTTCATCCATTTCTAAAGAGCTTGGGACAAATTCTCATTCTTGTGTTTAGTATTTTAAGCCAGTGCCCCTTCAGGAAAAAGATGATGCTGAGGAAAACGTTTCATAGTTTCAAACAGTGTCCTTGTATTGTATATTAGCTTTCAGGTTTTGCTTGCTCATTTCTTGGGTTTCCTGGTGTTTGTATGAAAAATATCATATCAATTATTAATTTACAGGGAGTTATTACAGATATTGATATTCCTAAAGTCCCCTTCAGGGCAGTGATTAGCTCTGTTAGGCACAGAAAATGTGTTTGGAAGCATTGCCTCTGCATGTAGGTTAGTTCTGTAATAGGTCATGTGGAGTGTAGTATATTCTGTCCATGTCTCTGTGTGTGCAAAGAGAGGAAACATTTCAGTTTCAACACAAAATGAACATGTAGTAGTGGCCTGGTTAGAAGAGAATACTGAAGGCTTAAGTTACATTTTTATATGGAAATGATATCTTTTTTTAATGTAAGTAGGTTAACATCCCATCTGTATAATACTTGTGTGCTAGTCTGAGCCTAGCTGGGACAGTTTGGTGAGAAGAATTAGGTGCTAGGCTGTGAAAAGGAAACAATGGTGATGTCTGCTGCACTCACAGGCTTGCTGAGATGGATAAAAACAAGAATACAAACATAAATTACAGAGTTGCTTTGGCTGCCTCCCTTCTCTCCCTAACCTGCTGTCTGTGTAACTAATCCTTCTGCTTCCTAACCCCCCTGGCCAGTTCTCCAAACTCACCTTGAACATAAGGCAAAATCTGGGATAAGGTAGAGAGGTGGAAAGGAGGTGGAAGGGTGGTTGGGAGCCCCTTCTGGGGACTCTGATTTCTGGGAGGGCTGCTGTGTTTCTGTATGACTTTTTGTCTATTCCTGTCTCTGGCTGTATCTATTGTAAATACCTGCTTGGATTTTGTGCTAAGCTGTAAATAGAAAGCTGCATTTTGATTTCCAGCTTGGCTGAGTCCAGTCTGGGTGATTGTCATAGGAGTGGAGGAGTGGGTAACAGCCAAACCATCACAACTTGTGTACTAAAACTTAACACAGATGTCCAGAAGCTTATTTACCCTAACTGGAAGAGATGGAGCACCTTGTCTCAAAGCACATAGTAGCTATGCAGTGAATCTGAAGAAGGCTGTGGTTAAGAAGCAGTGAACCTGAAGAAGGCTGTGGTTAAGATGCAGTGAGTCTGAAGAAGGCTGTGGTTAAGAAGCAGTGAGTCTGAAGAAGGCTGTGGTTAAGAGGCAGTGAACCTGAAGAAGGCTGTGGTTAAGAAGCAGTGAGTCTGAAGAAGGCTGTGGGTAAGAAGCAGTGAACCTGAAGAAGGCTGTGGTTAAGAAGCAGTGAGTCTGAAGAAGACTGTGGTTAAGAGGCAGTGAACCTGAAGAAGGCTGTGGTTAAGAAGCAGTGAACCTGAAGAAGGCTGTGGTTAAGAAGCAGTGAGTCTGAAGAAGGCTGTGGGTAAGAAGCAGTGAAGCTGAAGAAGGCTGTGGGTAAGAAGCAGTGAGTCTGAAGAAGGCTGTGGTTAAGAAGCAGTGAATCTGAAGAAGGCTGTGGTTAAGAAGCAGTGAGTCTGAAGAAGGCTGTGGTTAAGAAGCAGTGAAGCTGAAGAAGGCTGTGGGTAAGAAGCAGTGAGTCTGAAGAAGGCTGTGGGTAAGAAGCAGTGAAGCTGAAGAAGGCTGTGGGTAAGAAGCAGTGAAGCTGAAGAAGGCTGTGGTTAAGAAGCAGTGAGTCTGAAGAAGCTGTGCACTTTGCATGCATGTGGATAGATAAGACATAAATATTGCACTATTTTTTCCTGTGAGTTTGTACTCATATTTTGCATCAGATTTGTAGTCAGACTGCAGTAGGAATAGTGAGGGGATGAGGTAAGAAGTATTTTTGCTCAATGGCAGTGGGGAACAGGAGTCTAAGAGAGCAATTTGAGCCTTGCGGTCCCTGCGCTGTCACTTTCTTGGTGCTGAGAATTTCCAAGGTGCTTTTTTTAATGGAATTGGAAATGAGGAATTTGTTGTGTAGCAAATGGGAACACAACACAGAATGGACCATAAGGCATCACTCAGAGAAAGAGAGAACGAGGAGCTTGAGACCTCTTCTGGTTTGCTTCATTTGTTTCCCCAAGTGAGTACAAAGCAGATAGATTCTTAGCTTACAGGCTGCTGCTAAAACAGCCAAAGCAGGTGGTGAGAATGATGAAGGAAAGGAGAATGTTTATGCAGAGCTCCTTAACCAGTTTGTCATTTTGTCATAGGTTTTTATGAGAAACTCTGCAACAAATAAAAATCCAAGTTAAAAAATGAGACCAAATTGAAGGGGGCAAAAGTCAGCCCAGTTAAGACAAATATATAATACACAGCAGCCTCAGAAAACTTAACTGTTTTTTGTTGCAGTAAATGTTTTTAAGTTTCTTTCAAGCCTCCAAGGTAATGATAAAAGACCTGTTGCATGCTCTTTAAAAACAATATCATAGAATCAACCAGGATAGAAGAGACCTCCAAGCTCAGCCAGTCCAACCTAGCACCCAGCCCCATCCATTCAACTCAACCATGGCACTAAGTGCCTCAGCCAGGCTTTGCTTGAACACCTCCAGGCACAGCGACTCCACCACCTCCCTGGGCAGCCCATTCCAATGCCAATCACTCTCTCTGCCAACAACTTCCTCCTAACATCCAGCCTAGGCTTCCTCCAGCACAACTTGAGACTGTGTCCCCTTGTTCTGTTGCTGGTTGTCTGGCAGAAGAGTCCAACCCCCACCTGGCTACAGCCTCCCTTCAGGTAGTTGTAGACAGCAATGAGGTCAGCCCTGAGCCTCCTCTTCTGCAGGCTGCACACCCCCAGCTCCCTCAGCCTCTCCTCACAGGGCTGTGCTCCAGGCCTATCACCAGCTTCGTTGCCCTTCTCTGGACTTCTTTTGATGCCTTGAGGCCTTGATCAACTGAGTCAAATTCAGAGGCATCTGTGTCTGGGGAGGTTGGAGTAGATGATCTCTAAGGTCACTTCCAACCTAAGCCATTCTACGATTCTAAAGTATTAATATATGTGTTACAAAGGGATATAAATATAAGTAATGATAGTTAAAAACAACTGATAAAGGGAATAAAATAAATATGTTCTCTGAATAATTCAAATATTCCTTCAGTTATACACAAATATGTCTGCACTAAAAGTGATTTCATGTGATTATAGAGGTAAAAGGATTTATTAGAGTAATTCTGGGACATTCCAAAGGGGTAATAAAAGTAACTATTATAAAAGTAGAACTGTTTAAACTGCAGCAACTGACAGAAAACACATTAAAACATATGTACAAGTAATCTGGAAGTAAGAGAAAACATCCAAAGACAGAGAGTGATTGGCACTGGAATGGGCTGCCCAGGGAGGTGGTGGAGTTGCTGTCCCTGGAGGTGTTGAAGCAAAGGCTGGATGAGGCACTTAGTGCCATGGTCTGGTTGATTGGGCAGGGCTGGGTGCTAGGTTGGCCTGCATGATCTTGGAGGTTTCTTCCAACCTGGTTGATTCTATGATTCTGCATCCTTCTAACATCTCCTTCCCATTGTTTTTCTGTGTCACTTTGCTGCACAGCTTTGCATAAAGTGTCTTTTCAAATTGTAGGCCACCTCTGGTGTGGACATTTACTTGGTGTGTGTAATATATTATCTTGTTTATAAGCAAGGCAGGGAAAAGGTAGCAATATCCAGGCCATATCAAAGCTCTCAGTGTCTAGCAAGCAGATGTGAAGGTGATTGGTTTGCCTTGGAAGCTGTCACTTGGCCACAACAACTTAGTGCCATGGTCTGGATGATTGGACAGGGCTGGGGGATAGGTTGGACTGGCTGAGCTTGGAGGTCTCTTCCAACCTGGTTGATTCTCTGGTTCTACAATGATGCTAATTTGCAGTACTGGCTCCTGAACACAAGGTTGCATGTTCCATACAGCACTGCCCAATGCCCTGGTGTCTGTGTAGGCTTTGGTCACCCAGGTAACAGAGCAGCAGTAAGAAGAGTCCAGAGAAGATACAAGTACATGAAACAGCTTCTACACAGGGCTGGGGCCAAGGCTGGTAGGTTGGATTGCCATCCTGGCTAAAGAGTAAGTAAAAGGAGGGGTGACAGTGGTCTAGAACATAGTGATGAGGAGGGGAGGAAGAAGGTCATTAGAAGATGGTTTTGCACTGCTCCTTGGAATTAAAGCATCAGGGCAACCTGGTAACATTTTCAGGCAGATGGTTTAAAAGAAACAAAAAAGCACCATGTTTTGCCATGCCATGGCTACAGGATGGGATTCAGGGCATGGGATATTTGGGAAGCCTAAGATGAGAACATAAAAAGGGATCAAACACACTGATGGAGGATAAGTGCAGGTGAAAGATGTTTGTAGAGTGTGTTCAGTTGAATCTTAACACAGTGATCTGTACTTGCTACATCTTCACCTTCTGAAATCCCCAAGCTACACATTGCTGACAGCAGGGAACAGTAATTCTGTGTGTGCACACCTCAGGTATTTGCTGCTGGTCAATGCCAGGGGTAAGAGTGGGCTAAGGAGACCTGTGGCTTTACACAGTGGGACAGTTGCTCTTGCAGCAGTTTGGGAGCACACTGCTGCTCAAAGAGCCTTCCATCTAAGCAGGCAGATGAAAAGGTGGGGGACTGAAACACCTACTTACAGTTACACAGTGCCAACAGCCTGGCTGCAGAGGCAGGGTGGTAGAATGGTGCAGACCTGTTTCCAAACACCAGTTGCTTTGGGAACTCCTTTGAAAACTGAGCTTGTTTCCTCAGGGTTTCATTGGCATTGGTCAGTGTGGTGGTTTGAATAGAACCATAGAATTAACCAGGTTGGAAGAGACTTCCAAGATCATTGAGTCCAACCTATCCCCCAGCCCTATCCAGTCAACAAGACCATGGCACTAAGTGCCCCATCCAGTCTTGAACACCTCCAGGGACAGCTACTCCACCCCCTCCCTGGGCAGCCCATTCAAAGAATGAAACAATCTTTTGCTGTACAGGTGCTTGGCTGTTTTATTGTGTTGGTTTCCAAAATAGCCAAGGTGATGCCTGCCATGTGAATTTTCTCAGGAAAGTAAAATCTGATTTGATGACTAAAAATGGCTCCTAATGTTGTAGTGGCAATGGCTTAATGACAAGCTGCTTCTTTGCCTCACACTGGCTTTTGATGTGTATCTCCTTCTGTTTGCTTGCTGGGAGCAGCCATTCCCATGTGCAGGAAAAAGCAGATATTCTGGTTCCCATCCTTTTGCAGAAGGCATGGATCTCATCCTTCTGTTGTCAGCTCTTTGGACTGATTTATTCAGTGTGTGATGGTTTGGATGTTCCCTCCCCTCCCACACTGAAGAAAATCACCCAGACTAGACTCAGTCATTGGAAATGGAATGAAGCTTTATAGTTACAGCTCAGCACAATACACAAGCAGGTATGTACAATAGATACTGAACTTCACACATTAACCAGTAGTACAGAAACACAGCAGCCCTCCCAGAAACCAGAGTGCCCTGGATAGGCTCCCAACCACCCTTCCATCTCCTGTCCACCCCTCTGCCTTATCTCAGACTTTGCCTTACGTTCAAGGCTGAGTTTGGAGGGTCAGCCAGGGGGGTTAGGAAGCAGAAGGATTAGTCAGGCAGCAAGTTAGGTTAGAGAGAAGTTCATGCAGCCCCAAGAGACAGAAAGCAACTCTGTTATCTACATTTGTGTTCTTGTTTTTATCCATCTCAGCAAGCCTGAGTCCAGCAGACATCACCACTGTTCCCTTTTCACAGCCTAGCATCTAATTCTTCTCACCAAAATGTCCCAGCTAGGTTCAAACTAGCACACAGTGTAAGACCTGTCCTTGGCAAAGGGAAGGGGAAATGTTCATAGAACAGAACAGAAATTGTTTTCATTACCAGCCTGAGCTGATACCTTTCAAAGTCCATTCTGAGAACCAAAATTCTCTGACCATGTTTTGGACAAGCTCTCTTTGCTGAGCAGCTGACACTGATAATCATGGTTAGCATGAGCTAAATGTTGTCAGTTCAGTTTCACCAAGCTGAAAGCTGCTCCTGCCTAGCTCCCAGCTGTGTGTTCCCACTCTGTTCCAGATGCATCAACTGCACAGATACAGAGAGTTGGTTGATGTTGATCTGACAGGAAGGGAAACAATCCACCAAGAGATTTGCTGCTTGCTCTTTCATCTGTGCCCAATGACTGGGTCTGATATTGTGCTCTGCATGGTTGTGTGACCATGGAAGGAAATTTGGGGTGGGAAAGGGGAATGTGAAGCTATCGCAGTGCCAGAGTGCAGCAGTGATGGCAGAAGTGTCCATTCACATCTTCAAATCTATGATAGCATCAGGTGGGAGACACAAATGTTCCTGCAGGTCAGAGAGTCATAGAATCAACCAGGTGGGAAGAGACCTCCAAGATTGTCAAATCCAACCTAGCACCCAGCCCTGTCCAATCAACCAAACCATGGCACTAAGTGCCTCATCCAGGCTTGTCTTCAACATTTCAGGCAAGGTGACTCCACCACCTCCCTGGGCAGCCCATTCCAATGCCAATCACTCTCTCTGCCAACAACTTCCTCCTAACATCCAGTCTAAACCTCCCTGGCACGACTTGAGACTGTCCACTTGTTCTATTGCTGGTTGCCTGGCAGAGGAGACCAACACCCACCTGGCTACAGCCTCCCTTCAGGTAGTTGTAGGCAGCAATGAGGTCAGCCCTGAGCCTTCTCTTCTCTAGGCTGCACCCCCCCAGCTCCCTCAGCCTCTCCTCACAGGGCTGTGCTCCAGGCCCCTCACCAGCTTTGTCACCCTTCTGGACACCTTCCAGTACCTCAACATCTCTCTTGAATTGCAGAGCCCAGAACTGGACACAGCACTCAAGGTGTGGCCTGAGCAGTGCTGAGTACAGGGCAGAATAACCTCCCTTGTCCTACTGGCCACACTGCTCCTGATGCAGGCCAGGATGCCATTGGCTGTCCTGGCCACCTGGGCACACTGCTGGCTCATCTTCAGCTACTCTCTATCAGTACTCCCACGTCCGTTTCTGCCTGGCTGCTCTCAGCCACTCTGTCCCCAGCCTGTAGTGCTGCTTGGGGTTGTTGTGACCAAAGTGCAGAACCCTGCACTTGGCCTTGTTAAATCTCATCCCATTGGCCTCTCCCCACCCATCCAGCCTGGCCAGGTCCCTCATCAAGGCTCTCGTACTCTCCAACAGCTCCACACCTGCTCCTAGCTTGGTGTCATCTGCAAACTTACTGCTGCTGGACTCAATCCCCTCATCCAGGTCATCATTAAAGATACTGAACAGGACTGGGCCCAGCACTGATTCCTGGGGCACACCACTGGTGACAGCTGCCAACTGCATGTGGCACCATTCACCATCACTCTCTGGGCCGAGCCCTCCAGCCAGTTCTTGACCCATATCAGAGTGAATCTGTTCAGGCCATGAGCTGCCAGCTTGGCCAGGAGCTGCTTGTGGCAGACAGTGGCAAAGCCTTTGCTGAAGTCCAGGTAGACTCCCTCAACAGATGTTGTGTTTGTCTTTGTGTTTATGATGTGCTTGATTTCACCAAGCTCCAGGTACTGGCAATGTTTTTACTCTATTATCACATCTTGCATGTGTTTTTAACTGATGTTTTGCTGAAACTGTTTTGAATTGCTGAGATAATTTCCTGCTGTGGCAGGCTTGGTACAGGTCACTTCATATGTGAAGGCTTTCAGTTATTATTTAACTTGGTGCTCAGGAGTAGGCAGTGTCTGAGCAATCAAAGGAAATGCCCCAAAGAGAAGTGCATGTTAAAAAAATGCTGCTGCTTTGATGTCCCAGGTGGACATGAAATACCAAGGTTAGCTATTGGGGTTTGAACTATCTGCTTTTCTAAGAGCAGGAATGGCTTTTACCAATTTCAGCTCTAATACAGCCAGGAAAATGATTTGTTGCCTACTGAAACTTTTGTCTTGTGAGGAAAGGCTGAGAGAGACCTGAGGATCTTCCTCTGGAGCAGTGCAGACTAAGAGGCCTCAATACTTAGAAGTATCTGAAAGGTGGCTGTCAAGAAGGGGCCAGTCACTCTTGGGTGGTGTCCTGTTGTAGGACAAGGGCCAATGGATACAAACTAGAAGAGAGGAAGTTCCACCTCAACATGAGGAGAAACTTCTTTACTCTAAGGGTGCCTTGGAACAAGCTGCCCAGTATGCTTGGGGAGTCTCCATCTCTTGAGACTTTCAAGACTCATCTGGATGCATTCCTGTGTGACCTGCATTAGGTGACCTTCTTTGACAGGAGGGTTGGACTCAATGATCTCCAGAGGTCTCTTTCAAGCCCTACCTTTCAATGATCCTTTAAGCTCCTGTGAACGGAGGTTGTCACCAGGTGGGGTTGGTCTCTTCTGCCAGGCAACCAGCGTCAGAACAAGGAGACACAGTCTCAAGTTGTGCCAGAGGAGGTCTAGGCTGGATGTTAGGAAGAAGCTCTTCCCAGAGAGAGTGATTGGCATTGGAATGGGCTGCCCAGGGAGGTGGTGGAGTTGCCATCCCTGGAGGTGTTGAAGCAAAGCCTGGATGAGGCACTTAGTGCCATGGTCTGGTTGATTGACCAGGGCTGGGTACTGCTCTGGACTAGGTCATCTTGGAGGTCTCTTCCAACCTGGTTGATTCTATGATCCCATGATTGAGACAGGTTGGGTTGGCATAGTGGATTTTTTGCTCTCTTTTCTCGTCTTAGGGCAGAAGCAGTTTTAGTGTAGTTTTTGCAGGCATCATTTTTCATGGTGTTGTTAGAAGTGCAACAGCTCACACCTGGTTCTTTTGGTCCCATAAATATTCTGTACTCCATCCAGGGGATTTTTGGCTTTTCCTTTACACTCACTGAAATTCATAACAATGCTTCTGCAGCCATGGAATTTAGAAGCAGGAACCAGACCTTTCTGCAAGATGCTTTGGGCTGTGCTCTGGTCTAATGTTTGTAGAATGGAAGCCAGTGCAGAGCAGCTTCCTTTTCAAGAGAAAACAACAGGTTAACAGTTCCAGAGTAATGTTGGCTTCTTTTCTGTTACTGGCCCTGGCTGGTTGGGAAAAGGCAAGCAGTACACTGCAGAGTTCTGGTCCTGCATTTGCCAGAGTATTTTACAGTGGGGTGGTCTGTGTGGATGGCAGAAACAACCCTGGAGTGATTTACTTTCTTTCTGTATTGCTGTTTTCTAGAAGCAGAAGTCTGTTCCCCCAGGTTCCCTGTGGCTTAATGTGCCAATATATCACTCAGAAGAAATGATCCATCTGCTTCACTGACAAAAACCCAAACTATTACTGCAGACCCTTTTAATTGTTCTTTGTTTCACATGTTTTGTGCTGAGGCACTGTACTTGCAGTCCTGTTCACCATTGCTCATCGACCTTCTCTGTTCTTTAAAGTGCTTCTGCACACAGGCAGTGATGTGGCCAGCTCTCAGATCAGGAGGCTGCTTCATTATCTTGCTTTGGATGTGATTTTAGCTGTGTGGGTGTGTGGGGGGGGGAGAAATGAAGGTTATTCTTGGCTTCCAGCTTAAAGCTGGAGAAACAGGAGTTTGGGTCCTTCCTCATGAGCCTAACAGAACAGGCTTACAGGTGACACAACAGCTGCTTTGTATGCATAAGCCTAGAGGGTCTTGTTCCCTGCAGCTGAAACTTCTTCTGAACAGATCTCTCCAACGTGAGTTAAAATGTCAAAGCAGCTTGACACTGAGTGGCTTCATTTCATGCCAGCTTAGATAGGATTCTTTTGGGTTTGTTTTGTTTAATTCAAGCTTTGATAGCCTGTTGGTAAAAGGCAGCAGTCAGGTATGTTGCAACCTAGAAGCAGAAAACAAACTAGCATCATAGAAAAGAATCATGGAATCAACCAGGTTGGAAGAGACATCCAAGATCATCCAGTCCAACCTATAGTAGTTCTACAGCAAAGAGAAAGTTACCTTTGTCTAAAGGGTACAAGAAATAGGCACAATGCTTCAGAGGGATTCCAGTTACTTTATTTTTTGTGCTCTCCAGTCTCTTTGTTGTGACAGGAATTTATATGTGAGGCTTAGAACCAGAAAATAGTATTTAACTCTTCATGGTAATCCTTTGTGGAATAATACTGCTGCATCTCCCTCCTTCACCAATGTTAATCTCTTCAACTGGAGATTAACAGGGAAGTTTCCATCAAACTGAAATAATTTAACTGCAGTTACAATCATAGAATCAAACAGGTTGGAAGAGACCTCCAACCTCATCCAATCCAACCTAGCACCCAGCCCTGTCCAATCAACCAGACCGTGGCACTAAGTGCCTCATCCAGGCTTTTCATCAACACCTCCAGGAACAGTGGCTCCACCACCTCCCTGGGCAGCCCATTCCAATGCCAATCACTCTCTCTGCCAACAACTTCCTCCTAACATCCAGCCTGTACTTCCCCTGGCACAGCTTGAGACTGTTTCCCCTTCTTCTGTTGCTGGTTGCCTGGCAGAAGAGACCAACCCCATCTGATTGCAGCCTCCCTTCAGGTAGTTGTAGGCAGCAATGAGCTCTGCCCTGAGCCTCCTCTGCTGCAGGCTGCACCCCCCCAGCTCCCTCAGCCTCTCCTCACAGGGCTGTGCTCCAGACTTTCACCAGCTTCATCGCCCTCCTCTGGGCACATTCCAGTGTCTCAACATCTCCCTTGAGTCGAGGAGCCCAGAACTGGACACAGTCCTCAAGGTGTGTCCTGACCAGTGTTGAGTACAAGGAAAGAATAATCTCCCTTGTCCTACTGGCCTTTCAAGAACATGCATCCTACTTTTCCTTCCCTCAGTCTTTGCTCTGTGGTTGTAATTTTCAGGAGCCCTTTTATTATAAATGAAAACCCTTTTGGAGGCAATCTACACATTATCAAACTCACACTTTGCTGTTAAGCACACCAAGAGATGCCTCTCTCCCTCCATTATTTGTGCACAAAAGAATCTTGTACATCTTTTATGCAAAGAAGTGCTCCCTTGTTTGTTTCTGCAGATGAGCATACAAAAGGTTAGCTCATTTCTGTCCTTGAGAGTGCCTGTAAGCACAGCAGAGGAGTGGGAGGCTGCATCTTCAGGTCAGTGCTGTCTGTGTGTAATCAGTCTATGGCACTGTACCGACTGTGGTGTGCAAAGCTCTAACTCATCTGCTGTCAGCCACATCTCCAAACCCAGCTCTGGCTTTGGGATCCTATTGTGCATAGCATAGAACATCAGTGCAGAGTGTTTCCTTCAGGCTCAACTATTTCTTGTCTGAAGAGCAAGGCCTTGATTGGCACAGCACAGCTCCAGCAGAAGAAGAGTTGGTTGGTTGGAGTGTTCTACAAACCTCCTGGGAACTGAGTTTGCTTTTACCCTGAGTTTGTGTGCAACAAAGTCTCTGTGAGTGCTTCTCAGTGTCTCCGTATCTTGGCTGCATTTCAGCAGCTGGCCTGGTGTGTTTAGCCTTGCACACAGAGCATCCTGTAGCCCCTGCTCTCTGCTCCTATGGACAGGTTGTCATTGTGTCTAATGGGTAGGAAGTGCAGCTGCACTGAGGTGTTTCCTGGGTTAGTGTTGTTTGCCTGCTACCACTGTAGCCTTTTAATACTTGTGCTTTATGTCCCTGCCCCACAGAGACTGGAATGACTCCATGCAGAGAGAAAATGCTGCAGAATCAATGGCTGTTTCTGCAAGTCTTCACAGTATCACAGTGTCACAGCATCACCAAGGTTGGAAGAGACCTCACAGACCATCAAGTCCAACCCTTTACCACAGAGCTCAAGGCCAGACCATGGCACCAAGTGCCACGTCCAATCCTGCCATGAACAGCTCCAGGGACGGCGACTCCACCACCTCCCCGGGCAGCCCATTCCAGTGTCCAATGACTCTCAGTGAAGAACTTTCTCCTCACCTCCAGCCTAAATCTCCCCTGGCACAGCCTGAGGCTGTGTCCTCTTGTTCTGGTGCTGGCCACCTGAGAGAAGACAGCAACCTCCTCCTGGCCACAACCTCCCCTCAGGTAGTTGCAGACAGCAATAAGGTCACCCCTGAGCCTCCTCTTCTCCAGGCTAAACAATCCCAGCTCCCTCAGCCTCTCCTCGTAGGGCTGTGCTCAAGGCCTCTCCCCAGCCTCATTGCCCTTCTCTGGACATGCTCAAGCATCTCAATGTCCCTCCTAAACTGGGGGGCCCAGAACTGAACACAGGACTCAAGGTGTGGTCTAACCAGTGCAGAGTACAGGGGCAGAATGACCTCCCTGCTCCTGCTGACCACACCATTCCTGATGCAGGCCAGGATGCCACTGGCTCTCTTGGCCACCTGGGCACACTGCTGGCTCATGTTCAGGCAGGTATCAATCAGTACCCCCAGATCCCTCTCTGCCTGGCTGCTCTCCAGCCACTCCGACCCCAGCCTGTATCTCTGCATGGGGTTGTTGTGGCCAAAGTGCATCCCCTTGGACTCTGCCCATCTGTCCAGGTGGTCAAGGTCCTGCTGCAGAGCCCTTCTGCCCTCCAACCCAGCCACATCTGCCCCCAGCTTGGTGGCATCTGCAAACCTGCTGATGACTGACTCCATGCCCTCATCCAGATCATCTATGAAGATGTTAAAGAGGATGGGGCCCAGCACAGATCCCTGAGGGACACCACTAGTGACAGCTGCCAGCTGGATGTGGCACCATTCACCACCACTCTCTGGGTCCGGCCCTCCAGCCAGTTCCTAACCCAGCACAGAGTGTTGCCATCCAAGCCATGGGCTGACAGCTTAGCCAGCAGTTTGCTGTGGGGGACAGTGTCAAAGGCCTTGCTGAAGTCCAGACAGAGCACATCCACAGGCCTCCCCACAGCCACCAAGCAGTCACCTGATCATAGAAGGAGATCAGGTTGGAGAGGCAGGATCTGCCCTTCCTAAATCCATGTTGGCTGGACCTGAGCCCTTTGCCATCCCTCAGGTGCACTCTTATCACCCCCAAGCTAACCTGCTCCATCAGTTTCCCTGGCACTGAGGTCAGGCTGACAGGTCTGTAGTTCCCAGGTTCCTCCATCCCACCCTTCTTGTGGATGGGGACCACGTTGGCAGTTTCCAGTCTCCTGGGACCTCTCTGGTGAGCCAGGACTGCTGGAAAATGATGGAGAGCAGCTTGGCCAGCTCAGCTGCCAGCTCTCTCAGCACCCTGGGGTGGATCCCATCTGGTCCCATGGACTTGTGGGTGTCCAGGTGGCTCAGCAGGTCCTGAACTAATTCCTCATGAATTTCCAGGGGAACACACTGCTCCCCGACCCCATCCCCCAGTTCAAGAGGCCACTTGCCCTGAACTCCTCCCTCCTTGCTGTTGAAAACTGAGGCGAAGAAGGCATTCAGGACCTCAGCCTTTTCTTCATCATCAGTTATAGTGTTCCCCTCCTGGTGCAGTAAGCAGTGGAGGCTCTTCTTGCCCTTCTTTTTAGCACTGATACATTTATAACAGTGCTTTTTATTATCCTTCACAGAGGTGGCAGCCTAAGTTCTAGCTGGGCCTTAGCCTCTCTAATTTTTCTCCTGCATAATCTGGCTACCTCCTTAAACACGTCAGGAGAAGCCTTCCCCTCCTTCCAGAGGTGATACACCCTCTTTTTCTCCCCCAATTCCTTCAGGACCTCTTTGCTCATCCAGGCTGGTCGCCTTCCCCGCCGGCTCATCTTTGGGCACATGGGAACTGCCAGCTCCTGTGCCTTCAAGAGCTCCTGTTTAAAGTAGGTCCAACCATCCTGGCCCCCTTTGTTCCCAAGGACTGCTGCCCAGGGGACTTTGCAAATAAGTTTCCTAAGCAAATTAGCACTATTCACTTCAGCTGACCTTTATAGTTTGAGCTTGCCAAATGTCTGCTCAATCTGGCAGGTCTTTTCAGAGTGTGCATTTTAAAACAGAACAACATGTTCCACCCACAGCACCATAAACACTTGCACAAAGACAATACCACCTTGCTGCTTCTAAATGCCATGTCTCGTGTTCAAGGAACTCACCTGCTCAGTTCTGCTTTTTATGTTCAGCTAAGACCCTGTGACCTCTTTCATTATGTTCCAAACAGTTCCCCAGTATGACAAAATAAATTACTTTTTCTTGTAGATGTATGGCTGAAGATAGCATCTTAGGCTTCACACAACATTCACACATGCACAGTGATTTAGAGCATACAGGATCAAAGGAGTAAAACCCAAAGGAAGAGGGATTGCCATTGGAATAAGCTGTCCAGGAAGGTGGTGGAGTTGCTGTCCCTGGAGGTTCCCAAAAAGAGTGGATGAGACAGTGCCAGGGTCTGTTTGATTGGACAGGGCTGGGTGCTAGGTTGGGCTGGATGATCTTGGAGGTCTCTTCCAACCTGGTTGATTCTGTGGTTCATGATTCAAAGAAATTTAGGCTCTCCATTTTCAGACTGCAAAAAAAGAACTTGAAATCTCAAAAGGAACATCTGAGATCCTTGACCACTGGACAGACACAAATGACCCCATGCTAGTGCCTGCCCTGTGGCAGCACCCAAGAGTGTGGCTTCTGCAGATCCCAGAGTTTTGATCCAGAGCCCAGAAGCATTTCCCAAAAGGTTCAGTTATTCCAAAATACTACACAATGACCAAAGTTGTGAATCTAAGCTCCAGCAATTGGAGAAGTCAGTAGAAAGGTGCTAGGTGAGAGCTCTACACTCCAGTGACTGCTTACAGGCTGACATCTGTTTCCTAGGTAGATGTACCAGAAGGTAGGTTGAATGCTAAGGCTGCTTGCTCTGCTCTGCCATCCACACGTTCCAGATGAATGTCCTGCATAGATCTCCTCCTCTTTCACCAACCCTGTGCTGTCTGGACATGATCTCTACGCTGATGCACCACTCTACAAGTGCTGTGTTGAGTGCCCTTTCCCCACAAGCAGCTGGTGTCACCTGTAACCATGCAATCAGAACACAGAATCATTGAATCAACCAGGCTGAAAGAGATCTGCTTGGGGTTGTTGTGGCCAAAGTGTAGAACTCTGCACTTGGCCTTGTTCAGTCTCATCCCATTGGCCTCTGCCCACCCATGCAGCCTGGCCAGGTCCCTCTGCAGGGCTCTCCTACCCTCCAACAGCTCCACACCTGCTCCTAGCTCTGTGTCATCTGCAAACTCACTGATGCTGGACTCAATCCCCTCACCCAGATCATCACTAAAGATATTGAACAGGACTGGGCCCAGCAGCAATACTTGGGGCACAACACCAGTGACAGCTGCCAACTGGATGTGCCACCATCTGCCATCACTCTCTGAGCCCAGCCCTCCAGCAAGTTTTTGACCCATTCCAGAGTGAATCTGTCCAAGCCACGAGCTGCCAACTTTGTCAGGAGCTTGCCATGGCAGAGGGTGTCAAAGGCTGTGCTGAAGTATAGGTCGACTACATCCACAGCCTGCCCCACATTCACCACATGACTTCCACTTCCCTTGGACCAAGGAAGGACTTCATTGCATTTTCCTGCTTCCTCTTTCCTGAAGTCAGCAGTTAACATTGCATGTTCCAAACCATCCAGGTGAGAGGTGGTTTTGCACACTCACCACACTCACTGCTGCAGCACTTCCAGCCGACTCCCTCAGTCTGTGTTTCTATAACCACAACAGGGTAAGGCAGGAATGGCCACCAGAGAAAGGACAATTTCAGCTGCCCAGGAGTAACTCAGGAAAGGACCCTCTGTGTGGTGAGCCCAGGGGTCAGACTGCTGCACACCAGCCTTAAACCACACCCAAATCTTGTATTGCACTGCCTGAAATCTATGATAGGAATCATAGAATCAGCCAAGCTGGAAGAGACCTCCAAGCTCAGCCAGTCCAACCTAGCACCCAGGCCTGGCCACTCAACTCGACCACGGCACTAAGTGCCTCAGCCAGGCTTGAACACCTCCAGGCACAGCGACTCCACCACCTCCCTGGGCAGCCCATTCCAGTGCCAATCACTCTCTCTGAGAAGAATTTCCTCCTAACATCCAGCCTAGACTTCCCCTAGCACAACTTGAGACTGTGTCCTCTTGTTCTGTTGTTGGGATTTCCTCTCTTTTATTTGCTTAATTAAATGTTAATAACCTTTCTGAACTTGATTCCCTTTTGATCATGACCTAGATGTGAATGGAAACTGGAAACAGTATTTGTTTTAAATCACATTCCAATGTCTCATGCACAATGCCAGCATTAACACTAAATCCAGAGTCATTAGGGCTAAGATCACACAGGATAACTATAACTCTGGGTTACATGGATAAGATTTGGCACAGGCATTTGGTAACTCTGTTTTAGGCAAAATTACTCACATCAAAGCTGTTGAATAAATTCCAGCAGTTGTATTATTTCCTGACTGATTAAAAACAGATTTGGTAACAGCATCATAGAATCAACCAGGTTGGAAGAGACCTCCAAGATCATCCAGTCCAACCTAGCACCCAGCCCTGTCCAACCAACCAGACCATGGCACTGGGTGCCTCATCAAGTCCCCTCTGGAACACCTCTAGGGATGGTGACTCCATCTGCTAGTTTGAAGCAGGCTGGGATGTTTTGGTAAGAAAAAGCAGATAATTGGCTGTGAAAGGAGAACATTGGTGATGTCTGCTGCCCTCAGAGTCTGGCTGCAGAAGAATGCAAACATTAGATAACTCTCTTGCCATTCTGCCTTCCCTTTCTGGCTGGCTTCAGACTCAGCTGCAGCTCCCTAACCTCACTGCCACTGACCTTGCTCCTTAACCTCTTGGCTGAACCTCTTTTCTTCCTTAAGGCTGGGGTAAGGTTGAGAGGGGCAGGGGGAAGGTGCAGGGGTGGCTGAGAGCCCCTCCTGGGGACTCAGGTTTCTGGGAGGGAGTTGTGTTTCTGTATCACATTTCCCTTGTATGTTTCTGTCTATAACTGTATCTGCTGTAAATAGCTGCTTGTGCATTGTGCTGCTGGAAATAAAAGCTTCATTCATGTTCCCAGAGCACGACTGAGTTAGCTGGGGAGTTCATAAAGTGTGGGGGGCAGAGAACAGCCAAACCACCACACTCCACCACCTCCCTGGGCAGCCCATGCCAATGCCAATCACCCTCTCTGGGAAGAACTTCCTCCTAACATCCAGCCTAGACCTGCCCTGGTACAACTTGAGACAGTGTCCCCTTGTTCTATTGGTCGTTGCCCGGGAGGAGAGTCCAACCCCACCTGGCTACAGCCTCCCTTCAGGTAGTTGTAGACAGCAGTGAGGTCAGCCCTGAGCCTCCTCTGCTGCAGGCTGCACACCCCCAGCTCCCTCAGCCTCTCCTCACAGGGCTGTGTTTCAGGCCTCTCACCAGCTTCGTTGCCCTTCTCTGGACATGATCCAGTACCTCAACATCTCTCTTGGATTGAGGAGCCCAGACCTGGACACAGCACTCAGTTCATTCTTTGCATTTACCATAAATATAGCAAGGAGCAGCTGTTGTGAATAAGCCTATGCTACAGCAAAGCAATCTGGAAGTAAGAAACAACATCCAAAGACAGAGAGTGACTGGCACTGGAATGGGCTGCCCAGGGAGGTGGTGGAGTTGCTGTGCCTGGAGGTGTTCAAGCAAAGCCTGGCTGAGGCACTTAGTGCCATGGTCTAGTTGATTGGATAGGGCTGGGTGATAGATTGGACTGGATGAGCTTGGAGATCTCTTCCAACCTGGTTGATTCTATGATTCCTTCAAAAATTAGAAGTATTTAGGTTTAGCAACTCTTCCAAGACTCAAAAATGAGCTCTTCCTACAGCTTTCCAGAAGGAAAGAAATTCAAGAGAGATGTTGAGGTACTTGAAGGTGTCCAGAGAAGGGCAATGAAGCTGGTGAGGGGCCTGGAGCAGAGCCCTGTGAGGAGAGGCTGAGGGAGCTGGGGGTGTACAGCCTGCAGCAGAGGAGGCTCAGGGCTGACCTCACTGCTGTCTACAACTACCTGAAGGGAGGCTGTAGCCAGGTGGGGTTGGACTCTCCTCCCAGGCAAGGACCAATGGAACAAGGGGACACAGTCTCAAGTTGTGCCAGGGCAGGTCTAGGCTGGATGCCAGGAGGAAGTTCTTCCCAGGGAGAGTGATTGGCATTGGAATGGGCTGCCCAGGGAGGTGGTGGAGTCACCATCCCTGGGGGTGTTCAAGCAAAGCCTGGCTGAGGCACTCAGTGCCATGGTCTGGTTGATTGGACAGGGCTGGTGCTGGGTTGCTCCCAGGCTGTGCAGGAGCAGGACAGACAGGAGCTCAGACCAGTGTGACACACAGAAGGTCAATCCGTTTAGTGAAGCTGGGAGTGATGCTTACAGTGTGGATTTGGTACAGGGGCCTCTACTTTTGATAGGCTCCAGCATCAGCTATTCCCAGGCCTGACCTGCCTGCCCTCCTTCAAGGCCCCCTCACACAGCTCAGCTTACAGATAGGAGCCACTTCCTCAGCTTCTACCCAAGGCCACTTCCCTGCAGCTGTGCCTCTTATCAGAGTGACCTAACACTACCCTGCCTACTCTCCTCATTTTCAGACTGCAGCTCTGCTCAAACCCCAACAGGCTGGGGATAGGTTGGACTGGATGAACCTGGAGGTCTCTTCCAACCTGGTTGATTCTATGAATGCATTAATTTGGCTTTCATAATGAAACACTTCACAAGCATGTTTTCCTTTGGCTGAGTGAGGAAGCAGCCAAGTGTCTGCTAAATGCCAGTTTGAGTGTTAAAGGTAGGCACAGACCCACAGTCTGTGGAGAAACAAACACAAAGCAAAAGCAATTGATGAGGAACAATACACAGAATCATGGATGGGTTAGGTTGGAAGGGACCTCCAAAGGCTGCCCAGTCCAATCTCTCTGCAGTCAGCAGGGACATCCTCCACTAGATCAGGCTGCTCACAGCCTTGTTGAGCCTGACCTTGAATAACTCCAGGGACAGGACCCCAACTACCTCCCTGGGTAACCTGCTCAAGTGTTCCAGAACCCTCATGGTAAAGAATCTGTTTCTAACACCCAACCTAAATCTACTCTAACCCCAAACCATTGCCCCTCACCCTGTCACTGCAGGCCTTTGTAAACAGTCCCTGTGAAGCCTTCCTATCACCCCACTTCAGGTCCTGGAAAGCCAATATCAGGTCTCCACAGCTACTTCTCTTCTCTAGGCTGACCAATCACAACTCCCTCCACCTGCTCCCACAGAGGAGGTGCTCCAGCCCTTTGATCATCCTCATGGCCCTCCTTTGGACTTGCTCCAGTAGTTCTATGTCCTTGAGGGCTCCAGAGCTGGACACAGTGCTCCAAGTGAAGGCTTACTAGAGAAGAAATGCCCATAAAATAGGAAACAAGAAGCTTTTGCATAGCTTAGGCTGAATGAGCATTTCCTTGCCTGGAAATGACAGCTAAGAGGCCATTTCACCTTCCATCTTTAACAAACCAGCCAGGAAAGAAAGCTGTAGCCACTGTGAACCATCAGAGCACCTCTGGGAATGCCTCAACTCATCTAGGGTGCTGTGAGAGGACTTCAGCTGAGCTGCTTAGGAGCCAGAATTAAGAACACAGTCTGTGTAACCAACACAGAGCACAGATGACAAGAGCTAGAAGCTAATTAGTCAGAGGTTTAAGCCCTGATGCTGCTGTCAATGCACTCGAGGGCCAGCACCAGGAGCAGATGGCTCCATTTAGCAATCCACACCTCCACACCCCTACACCACCCCTAGCTGCAGTTGTTGAGTTTTGAAGTGGATTGGGGAAAGCATCCTTGAGATTCCAATCCCAGAGCTCACTTTGGTTCCAGATCCATGGCAGCTCTGAAAAGACTTGATTTTTTGCCACAGCTTTACCCATGCTGCCATTCCTGTACTTACACCTCAGAGGAAAACCATCTCCCCAAGGCCCAGGGAGCACACTCTGCTTGCCTCAATCTCCACAGCGCTGAGCCACAGCAGGATGTTTGTTCTCTCTCACTGGGCAAAAGCTAAAGGAAGAACAAAGTAAGGACTGAGACATTCCCACTGCTTCACTGCAAGGAATTCACAGCAACACTCTCATTGTCAAAACAGCTTCAAAAGCCAAAGCCTGTGTTTGCAGCTCACATTTTGCCTTGAGAACCCAGCTCTGCTGAGAGAAGCAGAGCTTGCTCCTGCCTTGTCAAGCTCCTGCAGCTCTTCTCTTCACAGGCTAGCAAATGTGCCCCCTTAGTGCAGAGAGAGACCTGCATTCCTGTGATCCTCCTGCAGGCTCTTTTGTTAACCCTGCAGAGGGACCTTGGCAGGCTGGAGGAGTGGGCCAAGGGCAATGGGATGAGACTGAACAAGGCCAAGTGCAGGGCTCTACACTTTGGCCACAACAGCCCCAAGCAGCAGTGCTACAGGATGGGGATAGAGTGGCTGAGAGCAGCCAGGAAGAAAGGGACCTGGGGGTGCTGGTAGAGAGTAGCTGAAGCTGAGCCAGCAGTGTGCCCAGGTGGCCAAGAGAGCCAATGGCATCCTGGCCTGCATCAGGAACAGTGTGGCCAGTAGGACAAGGGAGGTTATTCTGCCCCTGTACTCAGCACTGCTCAGGCCACACCTTGAGTGCTGTGTCCAGTTCTGGGCTCCTCAATTCAAGAGAGATGCTGAAATACTGGAAGGTGTCCAGAGAAGGGCAACGAAGCTGGTGAGAGGCTGCCCAGGGAGGTGGTGGAGTTGCTGTCCCTGGAGGTGCTCCCAAAAAGAGTGGATGAGGCACTTAGTGCCATGCTCTAGTTGATTAGACAGGGCTGGGTGCTAGGTTGGACTGGATGATCTTGGAGGTCTCTTCCAACCTGGTTGATTCTGTTATTCTATGATATAGGTGTGATGAAGAACAAAGGAAAATCACCACAGCAGCCTAAAAAGGTGACTGTTTCAGAAGATCAATTGTATTTAAATGGCTCCAGAACAATGCACTCATGTAAGAACTAAACTGTTACAGCAGCAGCCTGGTGACCTGACTTTGTGTGTGCCACTGCAATTAAGCTGTGTGATACCAGCCCTGAAGTACTCAACACTTCAAAGTGGTTCTGAGGAAAGCCTACAGCATCCCTAAGTGAACAATGATGCTTGTTACAATCAAAGGTAACTGTGAAGGTGATATGGTGTCATCCTGATTAAACAACCCGTTTTCAGACTGTCAGCAAGTTTCATTAAGAGAGAGTTTTATCTTCTCAAAATGAAAAGAGCACTACAGGGAATTATCACTGATCTTACCGAGGCTTATATCAGTGTTTGGGCTGGTTTACAGCAGTCAGCCCTCATCTAAAACAATGACAATCTTGTAGGCTGATCTGCTTTCAGCAAAAAGTGAAGCAGCTAAAAATACCACCAGTAAATACTAACTAATCTGTGGGGTTGGCAGCAAACATACAGAAGTTTCTCTGTGTGAGTCAGCAGCTGACAGACAATTTAAATACAGATTTCTAAGCACATGCCCTGCTGACAGCATACACAGAGGTTGCTGAAGGCATCTCAAAGGGAATTCATAGAATCCTAGAATCAGTCAGGGTTGGAAGAGACCACAAGGATCATCTAGTTCCAATCCCCTGCCATGGCCAGGGGCACCCTACCTTACATCAGGCTGCACACAGCCTCAGCCAGCCTGGCCTTAAACACCTCCAGCCATGGGGCCTCAACCACTCCCTGGGCAACCCATTGCAGCCTCTCACCACTCTCATGATGAACAACTTCCTCTTCACATCCAGTCTGAACCTACCCACCTCCAGCTTTGCTCCACTCCCCCTAGTCCTGTCACTACATGATAGCCTCAAAAGTCCCTCCTCAGCTTTTTTTGTAGGCCCCCTTCAGATACTGAAAGGCCACAGTAAGGTCACCTCAGACTCTCCTCTTCTGCAGACTGAAGAGCCCCAACTCCTTCAGTCTGTCCTCATAGGAGAGGTGCTCCAGCCCCCTGAGCATCCTCGCCTAGCACATTCCCCCTAGTGCACAGCAGAATAACCAGCCAGACTTTCTGAATGCATTGCAAGTCCTACAACAGATTTGATTTCAGTTCCTACTGCAAAGAAGTACAGATGGTGGCAGCTCTCTAGGAAAGGTCATGGCATTTGCCACACAGCACAGCTGTGGTGGTTGCCCACAATCAGCACTGAAACCGCTGCTGAAGAGCACCAACATCACTCTCCAGCCTGGGTAAACTCTACTGCAATACAGGTCACAGCAGTGCACTCAGAAGATGAGCTCTGGTCAAGAAGTGATGTCAGCAAGAGAACAAAAGTAGAAGGTGACACAGTCTCAAGTTGTGCTAGGGGAGGTGATTGGCACTGGAATGGGCTGCCCAGGAAGGTGGTGGAGGCACCGTCCCTGGCGTGGTCAAGAAAAGCCTGGATGAGGCACTTGGTGCCATGGTCTGGTTGACTGGACAGAGCTGGGGGATAGGTTGGACTGGGTGAGCTCTTCCAACCTGGTTGATTCTATGATGATTCTAATTCTGCCTTTCAATTGAGATGTAAACTTTTTCTTCCTCCATCCTTCCTAGTGGTAGGACTAGGGGCAATGGTTTGAAACCAGAGCAGAAGAGACTTAGGTGGGACATGAGGAAGAAGTTCTTCACAATCAGAATGGTGAAACAGTGAAATAGGCTGCCCAGGGAAGTGGTTCAGGCCCCATCCCTGGAGACATTCAAGATCAGATCTGATGTGGTTCTGGGGAGCCTAATCCAGTTTAGGGTGTTCCTGCTCACTACAAGGGGGCTGGACAAGATGATCTCTGAGGGTCCCTTCCAAGCCAATGTAACCTGTGAATGTGACCAGAGGAGGAAGTGTTCCTGCTTGCTAGCAGACACATCAGGTAGAATTACACTGAGCAAGTGAAAAGGGCAACAAAACAAAATATGGGTTTGGTCATTTCCAACTGAAAAGTCATTCAGCCCAAACAGTGACTAACTGCAGCTGAGAAGGAGCAAACAACCAAAGCTAGAGCCAAAAAACAGCAGGTTTGCCTCAGCTTTGTCTTTTGTCCCTTACACTTTCTGGCATGGACCTCAGGACACAGATGCTGCAAAGAGCTCAAGAACAGAGTTGGCATTGCACACTGTGGAACCAGTGCAAACAGCTGAGGAGCCACCCTGAACTGGGTGGAAGGGGCAAAACCCCACAAGACAGTGAGAGCTGGTTCCTGTGATCCAAGCCAACACCAAGTATTACAGGTAACACACGCAGCAGTTCCCAGCTTCTGATGTGTTCCTACCAGTGCACTTCACCTCTGACAGAGGTGAATTAACATCCAGCACCTGCCTTTAGAAAGCTGCCAACCTCAGTACAGGTAACTTTCCTTCAGGCTTCTCTATTTAGCAGGTGAACTGACACAGGAGCTGGCTGCCCAGCCAGCAAGTGAGCTGCATGTAAATGCCCCAACTGGAGGAAAGGTCCTGCAGGGTTTGGTTTACCCTTTACATTTACACTCCAGTCTAAAAGTGGCTGTGAAATAACTCCTAAAGGATGCAACTGAGAGAGAACCAAGACAAAACCACACTGTGCAACAGGACACACTCTCATCACAGAAGAAAGGCCTTTAAAAATGTCACTGTGATGTTAGCTGGCAGGTGAGCACAAGAACCTTCTGACCAATCAATGAGAAGGTTTGTAACAAAATAAATCCTGCAGTGCACAAGGTTGTGTTCATTTCTCAGTGATGAATTTATGCTGAGCAAAAGGAGCACACAACAAAACTCCTCTTCTTGCAGAACAGTCTTAGGTTTTTAGTTTCTTCTGTACCTATGTACAAATCCATTGAGACATCATCACTGGCTCCAAGGAAAAGTATGCAGAGTAAGGACAACTGCAGAACTCTTGCAGAACCAATCTTTCTCACAGGGATGTGTTGCATTTGGTTTTTTACCTTGCTTGGACTGTGTTCAGTGTAAGGCAAATCAGATTTGGGTTTGCAAGTTCAAGAATGACAGGGACTTGCTGGAGAGGGGACAGAAAAGGGCTACAGAACCAGTGAGGGGAATGGAACATCTGCCTCATGAGGAAAGGCTGAGAGAATTTGGGTGCAAAGCCAGCACAGAATGGCACACACACCATTCCTTCTCCAGTACACAAGAGACAGGTGTTTCCTGTAAGAAACAGAAGATTGAAGGAGAGGGAGGCAAGCAAAATGCTGAGGCAAAGCACCACCCTCTGTCAACTGCCGGCTCAGGAACAATGTCAAAGTCTGGTTTAAGCAGTGCAGAAGAAGCCCAGAAACAAGACCAGGACTTGACCTCCAGCTTTAAGCATATCTTAGGAAGAAATTCTTTACACAGAGGGTGGTGAGGCACTGGAACAGGTTTCCCAGGGAGGCTGTGGATGCTCCCTCCCTGGAAGCATACGAGGCCAGGTTGCATGAGGTCTTGAAGCAACCTGATCTAGCAGGAGGTGTCCCTGCCCTTGGCAGAGCGAGTAGGAACCAGATGCTCTTTAAGGTCCCTTCCAACTAAAACTGTTCTAGGATTCTGTGATCCATTCCACCCTGTGTCAGACACAAACAGCCCCACAGAGAGCACCTGGGCAGACATTCAAACGCTTGTGAGTGCTAGGGAAATGTATGGCAATAAGAGTGACTGAGAATGGATGTTAGCCACGGATGCTGCCTTCAGCAGTGCGCTGTAGGTCACCACCTGTTGCCAAGGGACACCACATGGACTCCACATGACTCAATGTGAATCCCACCAGAGACCTTTATTGCTCGTTCTGACATCATATCTATAGACTTGAGCACAGAGCACACATCTACACATTAGCATCACCTAGGCAAGCACAACCCAGTCTTTGACACACAACACCTTGTTTTTCTCATTAACCAGGTGTCCACTATCTCTCCTCTCCCGTGGGAGGCATCCTGAAGCCACAGGAGCCAAGGTGGAAATGCTCAGTGCACTTGTTGTTATTCCTTCTCACACTGCATTCCCACAGAAGGGAAAATGAAGCTGGTTAGAAATTCTGTAAAATGAAGTCACTTTCCCTTAAGTTCACACACTCAGTTTTGTCCTGATAGCTTCCTAAAAGAGCAACAGGTTTGGTTTCATGTGTTAATGCTGTGAACATAGTCTGCCTGGACTTTAGCAAAGCCTTGGACACCATTTGCCACAACAAGCTTTTGATAAAGCTGGCAGCTCCTGGCTTGGACAGATTCACTCTGAAATGGATCAAGAGCTGGCTGGAAGGCCATGCTCAGAGAGTGGTGGTGAATGGTGCCACATCCAGTTAGCAACTGTCACCAGTGGTGTGCCTCAAGGACCAGTGCTGGGCCCAGTCCTGTTCAACATCTTTATTGGTGATCTGGTTCAGGGGGTTGAGTCCAGCAGCAGTAAGTCTGCAGATGACACCAAGCTAGGAGCAGGTGTGGAGCTGTTGGAAGGTAGCAGAGCCCTGCAGAGGGATCTTGACAGGCTGGATGGGTGGGCAGAGGCCAATGGGATGAGATTGAACAAGGCCAAGTGCAGGGTTCTGCACTTTGGCCACAACCCCAAGCAGCACTACAGGCTGGGGACAGAGTGGCTGGAAAGCAGCCAGGAGAGGGACCTGGGGGTACTGGCAGATAGTAGGCCGAAGATGAGCCAGCAGTGTGCCCAGGTGGCCAGGACAGCCAATGACATCCTGGCCTGCAGCAGGAGCAGTGTGGCCAGTAGGACAAGGGAGGTTATTCTGCCCCTGTGCTCAGCACTGGTCAGGCCACACCTTGAGGACTGTGTCCAGTTCTGGGCTCCTCAATTCAAGAGAGATGTTGAGGTGCTGGAAGGTGTCCAGAGAAGGGCAATGAAGATGGTAAGAGGTCTGGAGCACAGCCCTGTGAGGAGAGGCTGAGGGAGCTGGGGGGGGGTGCAGCCTGCAGAAGAGGAGGCTCAGGGCTGACCTCATTGCTGTCTACAACTACCTGAAGGGAGGCTGTAGCCAGGTGGGGGTTGGACTCTTCTGCCAGACAACCAGCAACAGAACAAGGGGACACAGTCTCAAGTTGTGCTGGAGGAAGCCTAGGCTGGATGTTAGGAGGAAGTTGTTGGCAGAGAGAGTGATTGGCATTGGAATGGGCTGCCCAGGGAGGTGGTGGAGTCGCTGTGCCTGGAGGTGTTCAAGCAAAGCCTGGCTGAGGCACTTAGTGCCATGGTCGAGTTGATTGGATGGGGCTGGGTGCTAGGTTGGACTGGCTGAGCTTGGAGGTCTCTTCTATCCTGGTTGATTCTATGATATTGTTTTTAAAGAGCATGCAACAGGTGTTTTATCATTACCTTGGAGGCTTGAAAGAAACTTAAAAACATTTACTTTTACTGTAACAAAAAACAGTTAAGTTTTCTGAGGCTGCTGTGTATTATATATTTGTCTTAACTGGGCTGACTTTTGCCCCCTTCAATTTGGTCTCATTTTTTAACTTGGATTTTTATTTGTTGCAGAGTTTCTCATAAAAACCTATGACAAAATGACAAACTGGTTAAGGAGCTCTGCATAAACATTCTCCTTTCCTTCATCATTCTCACCACCTGCTTTGGCTGTTTTAGCAGCAGCCTGTAAGCTAAGAATCTATCTGCTTTGTACTCACTTGGGGAAACAAATGAAGCAAACCAGAAGAGGTCTCAAGCTCCTCGTTCTCTCTTTCTCTGAGTGATGCCTTATGGTCCATTCTGTGTTGTGTTCCCATTTGCTACACAACAAATTCCTCATTTCCAATTCCATTAAAAAAAGCACCTTGGAAATTCTCAGCACCAAGAAAGTGACAGCGCAGGGACCGCAAGGCTCAAATCGCTCTCTTAGACTCTTGTTCCCCACTGCCATGAAGCCAAAATACTTCTTACCTCATCCCCTCACTATTCCTACTGCAGTCTGACTACAAATCTGATGCAAAATATGAGTACAAACTCACAGGAAAAAATAGTGCAATATTTATGTCTTATCTATCCACATGCATGCAAAGTGCACAGCTTCTTCAGACTCACTGCTTCTTAACCACAGCCTTCTTCAGACTCACTGCTTCTTACCCACAGCCTTCTTCAGCTTCACTGCTTCTTAACCACAGCCTTCTTCAGCTTCACTGCTTCTTAACCACAGCCTTCTTCAGACTCACTGCTTCTTACCCACAGCCTTCTTCAGCTTCACTGCTTCTTAACCACAGCCTTCTTCAGACTCACTGCTTCTTAACCACAGCCTTCTTCAGACTCACTGCTTCTTAACCACAGCCTTCTTCAGATTCACTGCTTCTTAACCACAGCCTTCTTCAGATTCACTGCTTCTTAACCACAGCCTTCTTCAGACTCACTGACTGCTTCTTACCCACAGCCTTCTTCAGCTTCACTGCTTCTTAACCACAGCCTTCTTCAGACTCACTGCTTCTTAACCACAGCCTTCTTCAGCTTCACTGCTTCTTAACCACAGCCTTCTTCAGACTCACTGCTTCTTAACCACAGCCTTCTTCAGATTCACTGCATAGCTACTATGTGCTTTGAGACAAGGTGCTCCATCTCTTCCAGTTAGGGTAAATAAGCTTCTGGACATCTGTGTTAAGTTTTAGTACACAAGTTGTGATGGTTTGGCTGTTACCCACTCCTCCACTCCTATGACAATCACCCAGACTGGACTCAGCCAAGCTGGAAATCAAAATGCAGCTTTCTATTTACAGCTTAGCACAAAATCCAAGCAGGTATTTACAATAGATACAGCCAGAGACAGGAATAGACAAAAAGTCATACAGAAACACAGCAGCCCTCCCAGAAATCAGAGTCCCCAGAAGGGGCTCCCAACCACCCTTCCACCTCCTTTCCACCTCTCTACCTTATCCCAGATTTTGCCTTACGTTCAAGGTGAGTTTGGAGAACTGGCCAGGGGGGTTAGGAAGCAGAAGGATTAGTTACACAGACAGCAGGTTAGGGAGAGAAGGGAGGCAGCCAAAGCAACTCTGTAATTTATGTTTGTATTCTTGTTTTTATCCATCTCAGCAAGCCTGTGAGTGCAGCAGACATCACCATTGTTTCCTTTTCACAGCCTAGCACCTAATTCTTCTCACCAAACTGTCCCAGCTAGGCTCAGACTAGCACACAAGTATTATACAGATGGGATGTTAACCTACTTACATTAAAAAAAGATATCATTTCCATATAAAAATGTAACTTAAGCCTTCAGTATTCTCTTCTAACCAGGCCACTACTACATGTTCATTTTGTGTTGAAACTGAAATGTTTCCTCTCTTTGCACACACAGAGACATGGACAGAATATACTACACTCCACATGACCTATTACAGAACTAACCTACATGCAGAGGCAATGCTTCCAAACACATTTTCTGTGCCTAACAGAGCTAATCACTGCCCTGAAGGGGACTTTAGGAATATCAATATCTGTAATAACTCCCTGTAAATTAATAATTGATATGATATTTTTCATACAAACACCAGGAAACCCAAGAAATGAGCAAGCAAAACCTGAAAGCTAATATACAATACAAGGACACTGTTTGAAACTATGAAACGTTTTCCTCAGCATCATCTTTTTCCTGAAGGGGCACTGGCTTAAAATACTAAACACAAGAATGAGAATTTGTCCCAAGCTCTTTAGAAATGGATGAAAAAAGCTCTGAAATTCAGTGCTATATAGAGCACAGTCTTTACTGAGCAGGTTAAGGAACAGTGTACTCATGGTCCCTCCTTTCTAATGAAGCCATTGTTTTTAGATAATATTTGTTCTTCTCTATAAAAAGGAATCACTGACTTAGAATCATAGAATCAACCAGGTGGGAAGCAACCTCCAAGCTCATCCAGTCCAATCTATCACCCAGCCCAGTCCAATCAAGCAGACCACAGCACTAAGTGCCTCAGCCAGGCTTTTCTTCAACACCTCCAGGCACAGCGACTCCACCACCTCCCTGGGCAGCCCATTCCAATGCCAATCACTCTCTCTGCCAACAACTTCCTCCTAACATCCAGCCTAGACATCCCCTGGCACAACTTGAGGCTGTGTCCCCTCGTTCTTAGGATGGGCAATGCTAAGAACTGAGCTTTATTTAACAAGTGTGAACTTGTGAAGAACTCTCACAAAGTAAACAACAGTTAACCACTAAGCTGAGAAGCTTTTCTGGATCAGCTGCAGATTTCCAGCAGAGCTGCTGCTGCAGTGCATAAGTTCTACAGAGTCCTTAATCCATGTTGAACCTAAGAAGGGCCACGTGAGTGACATCACTGTGCTCTCAAATGCAGCCTCATGGGAACATAGCCTGGTGCTGGAAACTAATATAGAATTGAGGGAAAAAAGCCAGCAAAGCAAAGCTTGGTTCAACATTCTGAGGCACTCCTGTCTGGCTTAGGCATGCTGTGTACAGAAGGTGACTGGCAGACGCTGCCTTGTGAGCCCATGTACTTAGGAGCCTTCACCAGCTTTGTGTGCTCACTGTCCTGTGCTCTGACACAGCTTAGAGTACTTCAAGCACACACTGCATGAACAAGGTTAGCTGCTTCCCACAGTTTCTGACTCACTGGTTGGTTCAGAAGCCAAACCCAAGCCCATCTGAACAATCTGTACTGTTTGGTTTTTGGTTTATTTACTCTTGGTACATTCCTGTGACAAAAAGAAGTTTCTCTTCCCAGGAAAAGAAGCCTGGAAAAACAGAGAGAAGGTGCCTGCACCTGGATCGAGCCACTCTGAAACCCACAGGAGGACCCTGGGCAACATTCATCTCTCCTAACTGCAGTGATTTCAGAGTTGTCTGCTCTAAGGTGGTTGCAGAGGCCCCCGGCCAAACACAACTTTGTCTTCAAGCATGATTCATTACTCTCTACATGCACCAATCTCTCCCTGCTGACTACAGAGAGGACCCAGATGGGTAGCTGAGGTTAGGTATCCAACTTTTAAGGCTGCTGTGGTTAAGTGAGATGCATTGCTAGTGACTAAACCCAAATGGATTCTGACAGAAAGTAAAGCCATGCAGGATTCTGGCAAAGCAACACCATGACTCCTGAGCTGCCAGTTCTGTACCTTAAAGCGTCCAAACTACTCCTCCTTAGCACAGAAGCTTTCATTTAATGGAGCTCTAAAGTAGAATGCCATGGAAGAGAATAACAAATTCATTATTTACTATGTTCATTGTGTCAATTGCCTAAAAAAGAGACAACAATTATGCAGATTGACTTCTAGCATCATTCCAGCATCTTCATGTGGTACCTATCTAGAATATGCTTCCAGTAATATTAACACCTACTCCTTTTGCCTCCTAATGAATCTACCTTCATACCATGCCAAGCTAAGTGCAAGCTGTTTGCAAACAAGGCATCAGAGCATGAGGCTTTCTCCTGGCAACTGTCAGGACCCCAGGGTTAAGTCACATATCCCAATTTACTCAGCAAACTTTTCTGGACATTGTTTTGGGCTGTAGTGCTAAAATACCATCCTGTTCTTAGCATGCCAAATACACTGCAAAGTAGAGTCATAGAATTGTTTGGATTGGAACAAACCTCTAAGATCACTGAGTCCAATCCTCAAACCAAGACCACCATGACCATTAAACCATGTCCCAAAGTGCCACGTCCAGTGCCAAGGTATGAAGATACCTGCAACATCTCCAAAGCCAGTATCTCCACCACCTCCCTGGTCAGCCTGTTCCAATGCCTGACCACTCTTGCAGGAAAGACTTTTCCTTATCTCCAAGCTAAACCTCCCCAGCACAACTGCAGGCCACTTCCTCTTGTTCTATCACCTGGTACTGGGGAGAAGAGACTGAGCTCCTTCTAATTTCAATCTCCTTTCAGGGATGTAGTTGTAGAAAGCAATGAAGTCTCCACTCAGCCTCCTCTTCTCAACACTAAACAAGCTGCTCCTCACAAGTCCTGTTCTCTAAGTAGCAGATCCTAAGACTTGTTCTGTTAGTAGTAAGCAGGCTCACTCCTCTGACTAACTAGTACTGAGCAGTGTCAGCAACTAGCCAAGGCCCAAGAGACCACAGTGTCATATTTCAGCCTATATTTCCACACGACTAAGACTGCAGGCTGGTGTAATGCTTGTTTCAGTCCTTTGGGTCACAGTAAGGCAGGAGAGCAGAACAAAGCAATGTCTTTCAGTCTACATCTCTGTCCTCACAAAACCACTGAGAGGGTAACAGCAAAAGGCAGCTCTGCTGTCATTAGACAACCTCTGCAGCTCTTCATGAGGCTGCACAGAAAGCTTTAGCCAGGATAATCATTCAAGTCAACCATGAAAGAGGTCATAAACAGCAGGGACTGACAATGTTGCTGACCAGCAGAGGTTACAGAGAAGCTTGGATAACTGAAGTTCTCTGGAGAGAAGAGGACACAACTCTTGGTTTACTCACAAAGGGAAGAGTCCAGCTGATACTGTGCTTTGGTTTTTCAAACAGACCTGAATCACAGAATGATAGAGGTTGGAAGGGACCTCTGGAGATCATCTAGGCCAACTCCCTTGTCAGAGCAGGTTCAACCAGAGCAGAGTGCACAGGATGGTATCCAGGTGACCTCTGATTGAATCCAGGCAAGGAGATTTTGCATCCTCTTGGGCAGCCTGTTCCAGAGCAATACCACCCTCAAACTAAAGAAGTTCCTCCTTGTGTTGAGACGTAACATCATCTGTTCATGTTTATGCCCATTACCTCTTGTCCTGCTGCTGGGCACCACCAAATCCTTTTGTAAGAACAGATTAAAAAAATCCCAAACACAGAAAAGGTAGAACAAAGCAAAGCTTTTCCATGGAATCATGCCAGCCCTTTCTTTGGGAAGTTCCAGCTCAAGAGGAATTAAAGCTCCAATAAAGCCTAACGGCGCTCCCTCAGATCTACTGACTGCTACAGGATCTACAGGAGATAGATTTATCTGCCCTTATTTCTCTTTTCTCCAGTTTTTAAGGTCTAATATACATTAAACCATCTCAGGAATAAACCTGTCACCTCTAGGACCTCACTTGACACAGTTTTTTCACAGGCTCACAGGATGTTAGGGTTTGGAAGGGACACAAGGAGATCATCGAGTCCAACCCCCCTGCCAGAGCAGGACAATCCTATCTAACACAGAGCACAGAGGAGCACATCCAGACAGGCCTTGAAAGGCTCAAGAGAAGGAGACTCCATGACCTCTCTAGGAAGCCTATGCCAGTGCTCTGTGGTTCCTTCCTTCTTGTTCCAGGCTGCAGTTCTGTGCTGCCTTTCCCATTTAACTTGCTTCCCTACAGGTCAGCTTAAAGCATAGCTGCTTAAATACAGGCAGCTTCAGAAGAAACCTTGGAAGCAGTTCAGAAGCAATCTTTCTGCTGCAACATTCTGCTAGTAATTGAAGATTCCAAACCTTCTCCCTATTCTGGATATATATGGTGCATCACCATTCTTGTTCAGACTGCATTGTGGGGTCAGAAGAATCCCTTCTGTGCCCCATTTATTGCATCCAAACCACACGAGGTGGAGGACTCAGCAAGCAGGAACTGAACTGAATTTGGGAATACTCAGAGCAGATGTGCTTCAGCTGCTGATTAGGTTGAGTCCTAGAACCCACAGCAGTGGTAGCCCAAGGTATGCCTCCAAAACATTACACATCTTGGAACCTCATCACAAGCTGCTTTACTCTACAAACAGATCTACTTCTTCAGCATCCTACTGCATGCTGGTATGGGAACAGCCAGACAACCCCCACTCTATTTTCTGGCTTGCAAGTCATTCTCCTTTCATACTCTTGCCACTTTGAAAGAGAAGGAGGCTATTCAAAGGCTGTCCTCATTTCCTTTTTGCCTGACAGAGACAGGCAATATCTCATCTACTCCTGGATACTACATTATGGGCTATGAAATATTAGATGTTATTCTTTTCCTCACCAGGAAAATACTCCTGCAGAGCATTTGGAAAGAGAAATAAGGCTGCTTTCCTCTCACTAACATAATTAATAGCAATGGAGCACTAGTCATAGAATCCACCAGGTTGGAAGAGACCTCCAAGCTCAGCCAGTCCAACCTAGCACCCAGCCCTGGCCAATCAACCAGACCACGGCACTAAGTGCCTCAGCCAGGCTTTGCTTCAACACCTCTAGGAACGACGACTCCATCACCTCCCTGGGCAGCCCATTCCAATGCCAATCACTCTCTCTGGGAAGAGCTTCTTCCTAACATCCAGCCTAGACCTCCCCCAACACAACTTGAAACTGTGTCCCCTTGTTCTGTTGCTGCTTGCCTGGAAGAAGAGACCAACCCCACCTGGCTACAGCCTCCCTTCAGGTAGTTGTAAACAGCAATGAGCTCTGCCCTAAGTCTCCTCTTCTCCAGGCTGCACAACCCCAGTTCTAACAGCCCAATCTGGGTGGACACCAGGACATAGGTAAAGTGTCCAAACCTCAAGGTTCCAAGCAGTGACTGACTCTCAAAGAAACATGCATCAAGAGGAGTAAGACCTTGACAAGCTCTACAGAAGACAGCTCATAAAATGTGTGACATGTGAAATGCTTTCAGTATTTCTCCCTTGACAAAAATCCCACAGCCAACAGAAATGGTAAATGAAATAGCAGCTACAGCAACCATGTGAAGCTAATCTTTAACCTCTCTGCTCTTGAGTCACCTCATTATAATTGTGTGAAATTGTGTTCAACAGGAGAAGCCTTTCAAGAAGGGAAGGACAAACATTAGGTTTGCCTTCAGAAAGAAGGCAGCCAAGAAAGGATCGGTCCCTTTGGCCAACTCTCCCCCTAGGGCAATTGTGGGACAGAGGAGCAAGAGTTCCCTTTTGTATCCCTGCTCCACGCCGTTTAGCAGCCATCAAAGAGCAGTTGCCAAAGAATCCTTCAGAACAGGCCAAGCACAGGAGGCAACATCCTCCTAATGGCTGGAGACAATCAAACAGTGAATCACCGAGCTGCCTGCAGCCAGCTGAAGAAAGCCTCCTCAAGAGCCCTTGGCCGCCCTGCGGGACAGCAAACGCTGCTGCTCTGCAGGACCCACGCTGCTGGGCAGCTTCCTTCAACAGCCTGCTCCTGGGACAGAGGCAGAGAAGCAGAGAATGGGCTGGGTCGGAAGGGACCTTCAGGATCATCCAGTTCCAGCCTCTTGCCGCTCAGCACGCCCCGGGCCCTCGGCTGGGCTCTCTGGGCCGCACGGCGCTGGGCCCGCAGGCTCTGCCCGCCTCAGGCGCAGCGGGGCCGGGCCGGGGCTGGCTGCAGCCCGAGGCGGTGCCAGGCACCGGCAGCACTGCAGCCCCCAGGGGGCGCTGCGTGGAGCGGGCGGAGCGCGGGAGGGAGGGGCGGGGAGGGGCTGGCCGCGGGGGCGGGAGCGGGTGGGGCGCGAGGCGCTCCGCAGCCAATGGGAGGCTGCGCTCGGCCCTTGACCAATCAGCGCGGGGGGCGTGGTCGGCGGCACCGTTGGAGAGTGCTGCGGAGGAAGCAGCCGGAGAGGGGTGCTGGGAGCTGGCAGCGGAGCGGGACCGGAGCGGCTGCGGTGAGTGCCTGGGGGCGGCGTGTGCCGGGGCCCCGGGGGCTATGTCAGGCTGGGTGGGAGTGTGCTGGGGTCCTGCTGCCTGCAGGAAAGCCGTGGGGGTGCTCGTGGAGAGCAGCCTGCAGGCCTGGGCTGGCCGAGCTGCAGCAGGGGGTGCGCAGGCTGCCCCCGCTCCGCTCTGGGCCCGGGTGGGCTCTGCCCCTTGTGCACTCTCTTGCCCCACCCTGGGCACTCCCCTCTCTGTCCCTGCTGCTGTCACAGTGCCGCTGCGCGTCCGCGGCCCTGTTGCCATAGCAGTCGGGGCGCAGTGCAGCCGCCGGAACGCGGCGGTGAGGCGAAGAGCTGCCGCTGGCCGCCGTTGCGGGGCGCCGCTGGCCGCCGTTGCGGGGCGCCGCTGGCCGCCGTTGCGGGGCGCCGCTGGCCGCCGTTGCGGGGCGCCGCTGGCCGCCGTTGCGGGGCGCCGCTGGCCGCCGTTGCGGGGCGCCGCTGGCCGCCGTTGCGGGGCGCCGCTGGCCGCCGTTGCGGGGCGCCGCTGGCCGCCGTTGCGGGGCGCCGCTGGCCGCCGTTGCGGCCCTTGAGCAAGAGGCACCTTCCCGGGCAGAGGAGTTTGTGTGGCTGATGCTGGTGCTGTGTGCTCAGCTGACTGCCTCCTCCTGCCTGCAGAGCGCAGAGCCGGGGCAGGGCGAAGCTCGGAGTCTCTCAGCCCCACAGCCGCCAGTGAGGCAGGGAGCAAAGCAGGAGCCTGCAGCACCGAGAGGCGGCGGCGAGCGAGGCTCTTGAGACGCCTGGCAGCGGCTCCGGGGGCAGAGCCGGCCCGGCCCAGGCGAGCCTCGCCACGGCCCTCGGCGGCTGCCGTCCGACTCCGTCCCGCCGGCGGGAGCCGCCCCGAGCCCTGCAGGCGTCTGGCCGCGGTGCTCGGCGACGGTGGCTGCCGGTGGAGGCCAGCGGCAGCGAGACGCCAGCGGCGGCAGCCTGCATCGCCTCTGCTTCTCCCAGCCGGCAGAGGTGAGTGGCAGAGAGTCGGCGCCCAGAGGCTGGGGGCGAAGGAGCAGTGGGGGTGGGCAGTGCCCCGTGGCAAAGCTGCCACGGCCTCGGCTGGCAGAGCCGGCAAAGGGCAGCACGGGCACAGCTGAGGGGATTTTCCCAGCTGGGGCCAGGCTCTGGCTGCCTTTGTCGGCCTCTCCATAGCCCCTTAGAGGATCGCTGAACTCTGAGGGGCTCAGATGAGCCATGGACATTGCTGGCGTCCTTCAGAGTCAGGCCAGAGTCCAAGGGGCAGAGCCTCAAGCAGAAAGCCCTCAGTAGAGCTGCAAACCATTGCTGCTGTCCTCTGCCTGCAGAGAGGGCACTGGGAGGGGAGAGGAACCTCCATCCATCAGCTGCACGGTTGCAGCCCCCAGCTCCTGCCCATGCCACGTACAGGCCCTGTCCTGTCCCTGCAGCCCTCGCTAACGTCTCTCTCTCCATCTCTCTCCCTTGAAAGGCTGCAATGACATCCCCCAGCAGCCTGCTTCAGGCGAAGCTGAAGAGCTGTAGCTCAGCCTTCCTTTGTGGCAGAGCTGTTCCAGCTCCCTGTCTCCTTCTGTGGCCTTCTCTGGACCCGCTCTTAACTGGTTGATGCCTTCCCTGTGCTGGGGAGCTGGATGCAGCAGGTGAGGAGGAGCCACAGCAGAGTGCAGCGGAAGGGCAGAATCGCCTGCCCTGCTCTGCTGAGCACTTTGAAGAGCCAGGTAATGACACAATGCCTTGAGTCAAAGCCTCTTTCCTCCTGTGTGCTTCTGCCTGACCTCTCCCTGCTCATGGAACTCCGTTTCTGTAACAAAAGGTCCTGCAGCTGCAGCAGGAGCTTGTGCACGCTGGCAGAGTGCAGCCTCTGGCAGAGTCCTCCCACGAAGCCCAGAAGCTTTGCAGCAGCTGCCTGCAGCAGAAGAGCAGTGAGCTGCAGAGGGAGAATGTCAGTTTGCAGGAGGAGCTGGAGAGATCTGAAGCTAAGGTATGGAGAAAGCCTCTCTCTTGGCAGCAGGTGGCTGCCCTACAGCTGTCTGAGTGCACTCGAGCCAACTGTGCCCCAAGAGCAGAGGGAGTGACCTGGGAGTGACTCAGCTTTGTTTTGTGAGCCTGGGGCCTGCAGTTAGAGAGGTGCCTGAGAGTGAGGTCCCTTTGTCCATCACTGGAGCAGGAGGACAGGTGTATTTATTTCCCAGCACTGCTTCTGGGTCTGACACAGCAGGGCAAAACCTGCAGGGCCACCTGGAGGATGCCTGCAGGGGAACTGCGTCTGTCCAAGAGCTGGCAGGAGGCCTGCAGCGGTGAGGAGCTCAGAGTGGAGCCAGGCTCTGCTCTCTGTGTTCTTGTGTCCCAGCAAGGCAGCACAGGGTGGCCAGAGCTGCTTTTGCTGTAGGGGAGGTTGTGTCCCAGGCTTCTCTGGGGCTTTGTGCTCTTGTGCACTTCTGTGCTGAGGCCTGTGCTTGCTTGTCAGGGTCCAAGGTGAACATTGCAGGCTGAGCAGCACAGCCCAGGAGCAAGCCAGGAGCACTGCAGCCCTTCATAAAGACCTGCAAGCTGCTGCCTCGGTAAGCCAGTCAGAGCCTGGTTGCTTGGGGGTTGGTGTGGGGTGGTTTGGAGGCGAGGTGCTCCTGGAGAGCCTGGGAGAGATGAGTTCCTCTGTCCTGCTGCCTGGAGGCTGCTCTCCTGGCCTGCTGCCCAGCTGTGTGGCTTTGAGAGTTGTGTGGTGAGATGGTAGCAAGTGCCAGGCAATGGCATCCTTGTGAAGGAGTTGGCAGGGATGCTGCAGTTTGGAGCAGGGCCGAGGCTGGGAGCTCAGGCAGCACTTGAGGCAGTGCTGTGGGACAGGGATTTGGTCCTTTTGGCTGCAGGCTTTCCTTGGGCTCTGGTGCTGCTGGGTGTTTGCCCCTGGAGGCCCAGAGCGTGACAGGAGTTCTTTAGTTGCCTGCACTGTGCTCACCTTCCTGCTCCAGTGCCTGTGGATGCCTTGGCCAGAAGATGCAGCTCCATACTGCAGCGAGCAGACCTCCAAAGATGAACGTCCAGGACTAAGAAGGGACTCACTGCCACTGCCCAGAGCCGGAGGACCTGGCCTCGATGGCAAGCTGCAGGGAGGCATTCCTGGCTGGAGCGTGGCAAAGAGAGTTGGCCGTGGGCAGGCACAAGGTAGCAGGCCTGGCTGTGTGCTGCTCTCCAGCAGTGCCCCTGAGTGGAAGCGGAGCTGAGCCCAGCTCTGCTGTGCCCCCGTGCAGGGAGCTGCCTGCGAGCAGAGCCAGGCCTGGCCCTGGAGCTTGCAAGGTGCTTCTGCACATCAGCCCCTGGGCTTCCAGAGCTGCACAGGGCCTGGCAGGTGCAGGCTGCCTGCAGTGCCCCTGGGAGGGCAGGAAGGCTTTTCTGCCTGCCTTCAGGGAAAGCTGAGGCCCTGCGTGTGGGGTGTGGTGCTGGGGGCAGTGCTGGCTGCTGTCACTGACTGCTGGCCCATGGAGCACGGCACAGCTGTGCTGCCTGCATGGGCACATGGCAAAGGCCAACTGCTGCCTGCAGGTTGGAGGTGCTTCTGGATGAGGCAGAGCTGAGGCCAGGGATGGGGAGAGAGAGTGAATGGCAGCTGAGTGTGCGTGAGAGGGAGAAGCAGCAGGATGCAGGCCACTGTGGTCTGGAGGAGCAAGGAGCAGCAGCCCAGCTGAGACAGAGCTGGAGACAGGACAGCGAGACAGAGCTGAGGCAGGGGAAAAGAGAGGGAAAGAAAGCAGCAATGCTAAAGGCAAAAACCAACGAGGAGAGAAAAAGTGAGGCAGAGAAAGAGTGGGAGAGAAAGAAGGCAAAAGAAAAAGCACCACAAAAGCTCTGCCAGAAGACTGCTCTGGTTTGGCACAGCCCTGGCCAGTCTGTGCCACCTGATCAGCAGGCCCTGTGCTGGCTCTGGCCTCTGCTCCAGCCTCACTTTCTTCTGCAGAGCCTCAGCAGAGCGGAGTAGGAAGGGAGAGGAACCTCCCTCGCTCTGCTGGGCCCCCTGCAGGTTTGAGCAAGGAGAGGAGTGAGAGGCAGCAGCACCTGGCCTGCTGGGGACTCCATGTCCCTCTCCCCACTGCTAATGAAGCACAAAGCTGAGATCTTCCCCACTCTGCTGCATGGGCCACGGAGAAGCAGTCGCAGGCTGCTGGCCTCAGCTGAGCTGCAGCAGCTGCAGGAGGCAGGGTGAGAGCAGGGGCTGAGGCCAAGGAAGTAAGGCTCAACTCTGGAGCTGCTCCTGAGTGCCCCAGGGGTGGAGGAACCTTTGCATCTACTCTGCCTTGCAGTGGCTTCTGCTGCTGGGCACTGAGCCCAGAGGAGGCAGGGCAGGGCTGTGCCACAGCAACAAAAGGTTACTCTGGAGAGCTGGAGGGTTTAATTTGGAGAGTGGGAAGCATTCAGCCTGGGCCTGGGCTGCAGCCTCCAAGGGGCAGAGCGGATGAGGGTGAGGCTGGCCCAGGCTCAGGAAGCTGACAGGGCAGGGTCAAGAGAAGCTGCAGGCAGCAGCAGACATTTTGCACTGAGCTGAGCTGCAGGACTGGATGAAAAAGCTGAAAGCTGAGCTTTGTGCTGGCCTAGGCAGCGGTGGGGAGCAGCGGGAGGGAAGCTGCTGGGGGCACAGCAGGGCTGCTGCAGAGGCTGAGGTGGGGCAGAGGCAGGCGGCAGCAGAGTGCCCGGAGCTAAGGTGGGGCAGAGGGAAAGAGCTGCTGCTGCCTTTGCTGCTCTGCCTCTCTCTCGGCCCTTTTCTTCCTGCCCCTGTCTCAGCCCCTGCCCTGCTCCTCTCTGCCTCCTACCGCCCACCCGGCGGAGGGGGTGGGGGCGGAGTCAGAGAGAGGGGCGGGGGGTTGGGGGCGGAGGTAGACAGGCGGGGGGGTGGGGGCGGAGGTAGTCAGGCGGGGGGGTGGGGGCGGAGTTAGTGAGGCGGGGGGGTGGGGGCGGAGTTAGTCAGGCGGGGGGGTGGGGGTGGAGTTAGTTGGGGGTAGGGGGCGGAGTTAGTGAGGGGGGGGGGGGGGCGGAGTTAGTTGGGGGTTGGGGGCGGAGTTAGACAGGCGGGGGGGTGGGGTCAGAGTTAGACAGGTGGGGGTGGGGGCGGAGTTAGGCAGGCGGGGGTTGGGGCGGACTTAGTCAGGCGGGGTGGCGGGGGCGGAGTTAGGTGGGTCTTGGGGCGGAGTTAGACAGGCGGGGGGGTGGAGCCGGAGTTAGCTGGGGGTTGGGGGTGGAGTTAGACAGTGGGGAGGAAGGGCGGAGTTAGTCAGGCGGGGGGGTGGGGTCGGAGTTAGTCAGGCAGGGGTGTGGGGTCGGAGTTAGTCAGGCGGGGGGGTGGGGTCGGAGTTAGTCAGGCAGGGGGGTGGGGGCGGAGTTAGTCAGGCAGGGGGGTGGGGGCGGAGTTAGGAGGGGTGGGGGCGGAGTTAGACAGGCAGGGCTGGGGCGGAGTTAGTTGGGGGTTGGGGGCGGAGTTAGGCAGGCGGGGGGCGGGGGCGGAGCTAGGCAGGTGGAGGTGTGGGGGCGGAGCAAGGGAGGCGGTGAAGTGTGGGCGGAGTTAGTCAGGCGGGAGGTTGAGGGCGGAGTTAGGCAGGCGGGGGCGGAGGCAGAGTTAGTTAGGCGGGGGGTGGGGGCGGAGTTAGACGGGGGGGTGGGGGCGGAGTTAGACGGGGGGTGGGGGCGGAGTTAGATGGGGGGGCGGAGTTAGGCAGGCGGGGGGTGGGGGTGGAGTTAGGCAGGCGGGGGGGTGGGGCTGGAGTTAGACAGGCGGGGGGTGGTGGGCGGAGTTAGACAGGCGGACGGTGGGGGCGGAGTTAGTCAGGCGGGGGGGTGTGGGCAGAGTTAGGTGGGGCTTGGGAGCAGAGTTAGACAGGCGGGGGGTGGAGGCGGAGTTAGCTGGGGGTTGGGGGTGGAGTTAGACAGGTGGGAGGTGGGGGCGGAGTTAGGCGGGGGGGTGTGGGCGGAGTTAGGTGGGAGTTGGGGGCGGAGTTAGACAGGCGGGGGGTGGGGCGGAGTTAGACAGGGGGGGGTGGGGGCGGAGTTAGACAGGCGGGGGGTGGGGCGGAGTTAGGCGGGGGGTGGGGTCAGAGTTAGACAGGCGGGGGTGGGGGCGGAGTTTGTCAGGCGGGGGGGGTGGGGGCGGAGTTTGTCAGGCGGGGGGGGTGGGGGCGGAGTTTGTCAGGCGGGGGGGTGGGGGCGGAGTTTGTCAGGCGGGGGGGGTGGGGGCGGAGTTTGTCAGGCGGGGGGGTGGGGGCGGAGTTTGTCAGGCGGGGGGGTGGGGGCGGAGTTTGTCAGGCGGGGGGGGGGGGGCGGAGTTAGTCAGGAGGAGTGGTGGGGGCGGAGTTAGGTGGGGCTTGGGGGCGGAGTTAGACAGGCGGGGGGTGGGGGCGGAGTTAGTCAGGCGGGGGGTGGGGGCGGAGTTTGTCAGGTTGGGGGGTGTGGGCGGAGTTCGGTGGGGCTTGGGGGCAGAGTTAGACAGGCGGGGGGTGGGGCGGAGTCAGTCAGGCGGGGTGGTGGGGGCGGAGTCAGTCAGGCGGGGGGGCGGGGGCGGACTTAGGTTTGGCTTGGGGGCGGAGTTAGACAGGCGGGGGGGTGGGGGTGGAGTCAGGCGGGGGGGCGGGGCGGACTTAGGTGCGGCTTGGGGGTGGAGTTAGTCAGGCTGGGGGGGGCTGAGATAGTCAGGCGGGGGGCGGGGGCGGAGTTTGGCAGGTGGGGGGTGGGGGCCTGAGTTAGACAGGCTGGGCGGTGGGGGCGGAGTTAGTCAGGCGGGGAGGTGGGGGCGGAGTTAGTCAGGTGGGGGGTGGGGGCGGAGTTAGTCAGGAGGGGGGTGGGGGCGGAGTTATGCAGGCGGGGGACGGGGGCGCAGTTAGTCAGGCGGGGGAGGGGGTGGAGTTATGCAGGCGGGGGGTGGGGGCGGAGTTAGGTGGGGGTTGGGGCGGAGTTAGACAGGCGGGGGGGTGGGGGCGGAGTTATGCAGGCGGGGGTTGGGGCGGAGTTAGACAGGCGGGGAGGTGGGGGTGGAGTCAGGTGGGGCTTGGGGGCGGAGTTAGACAGGCGGGGGGTGGGGCGGAGTTAGTCAGGCGGGGCGGTGGGGTCAGAGTTAGACAGGCGGCGTGTTGTGGGCGGAGTTAGGCAGGCGGGGGGCGGGGGAGGAGTTAGTCAGGCGTGGGGGTGGGGGCGGAGTTAGACAGGTGGGGGGGTGGGGGCGGAGTTAGTCAGGTGGGGGGTGGGGGCGGAGTTAGTCAGGCGGGGGGGTGGGGGCGGAGTTATGCAGGCGGGGGGTGGGGGCGGAGTTAGACAGGCGGGGGGGTGGGGGCGGAGTTAGGTGGGGGTTGGGGCGGAGTTAGACGGGGGGGGGTGGGGGCGGAGTTATGCAGGCAGGGGTTGGGGCGGAGTTAGACAGGCGGGGAGGTGGGGGTGGAGTCAGGTGGGGCTTGGGGGCGGAGTTAGACAGGCGGGGCGGTGGGGTCAGAGTTAGACAGGCGGCGTGTTGGGGGCGGAGTTAGGCAGGCGGGGGGCGGGGGAGGAGTTAGTCAGGCGTGGGGGTGGGGGCGGAGTTAGACAAGCGGGGGTGGGGGCGGAGTTAGGTAGGCGGGGGGGTGGGGGCAGAGTTAGACAGGCGGGGCGTTGGGGGCGGAGTTAGTCAGGCGGGGGGGTGGGGGCGGAGTTAGTCAGGCGGGGGGTGGGGGCGGAGTTAGTCAGGCGGGGGGTGGGGGCGGAGTTAGTCAGGCGGGGGTGGGGGCGGAGTTAGGTGGGGCTTGGGGCGGAGTTAGTCAGGCGGGGGGGGTTGGGGCGGAGTTAGTCAGGCGGGGGGGTGGGGGCGAGTTAGACAGGCGGGGGGCAGGGGCGGAGTCAGGCAGGCGGGGGGGTGGGGTCGGAGTTAGACAGGCGGGGGGGGTGGGGTCGGAGTTAGACAGGGGGGGGGGTGGGGGCGGAGTTAGGTGGGGGTCGGGGGCCGAGTTAGACCGGCGGTGGGGTGGGGGCGGAGTTAGTCAGGCGGGGGGGGGGGGGGGGGCGGAGTTATGTGGGGTTTGGGGGCGGAGTTCTACAGGTTGGGTGGGAGGGGGGAGGGAGGGGGGCAGGGGAGGGGGGCGGGCAGGAGGCTGTGAGGGGAGGGGGTGGGGGCAGAGACTGCGGCAGGAAGAAAGGGCCGAGAGAGGCAGAGGAGCCAAGGGCACAGCAAAGGCTCTGCCCGCACACAGCTCTGCTCTGGCACAGCTCTTCCCACTCTGCTCCCAGCTGAGCTCCAGGCCTTGTGCTGCCGCCTGCCTCGGCTCCACCTCAGCCTCTGCAGAGCTGAAGCTGCCGGCAGCAGCAGCACTGTTGCTGCCTTCTGTCCCACGCAGCTGCTGCTGTGCAGTTGGCAGCGATTCTGTCACGGCTCTTGCTCTGGCCCCTGCAGCACTGCCCACGTTGAGACTCTGGAGCCAGTGAGGTTGTTATTGAACCTTGCCATGCATGGAGGCAGTGAGGCAGCTGCCACAGCCCATGGCTGCACTGCAGTGCACTGGCACAAGAGCAGCTCAGTGTCCTGCCAAGCAGAGGCAGTTCTCCAGAACCTTCTCCTCACTGTTTGACTGCAAGGCAGAAAGTTCAGATTTCAGGGGCAGGTTTCTGCAGCAGAGGCATTGCCCCCACGCCTGCAAGCACCTGGCTGCGGTGCAGCCCAGCCAAAGCCTGCTGGGGACTCCCTTGGGAATGCTGATAGGGAATGAAGCACAACGCTGAGATCTTCCCCACTTTGCTGCTTCGGCCACGGAGAAGCAGTCGCAGGCTGCAGGAGGCAGGGTAAGAGCAGGGGCTGAGGCCAAGCAAATAAGGCTCAACTATAGCTGTTGTGAGTGGAGCTGCTCCTGAATGCCCCAGGGGCAAAGGAACCTTTGCATCTACTCTGCCTTTCAATGGCTTCTGCTGCTGGGTATTGAGCTCAGAGGAGGCAGGGCAGGGCTATGGCACCGGGGACCTTTTGTTACTGTGGCACAGCAGTTTGGAGAGTGGGAAGCATTCAGCCTGGGCCTGGGTTGCAGCCCCCAAGGGGAAGATTGGATCAGGCTGAGGCTAACACAGCCTCAGGAAGCTCACAGGGCAGGGTAAGAAGCTGCAGGCCCCAGGCACACATTTACCCAGCAGAGAAAAGAGAAGGGGAGAGAAGAGAGGGGGGCAGAGAGCGAGGGGCAGGGAGGGGCAGATAGATGGGCAGGGGGATGGGAGGAGTGAGACAGGTGGGGGGGGTGGGGGAGGAGTCAGACAGAGGGGCAGGAGTGTCGGGGGGAGGAGACAGACAGAGAGGCGGCGGGAGGGGAGGGGAGGGGGCGGGGAAGGGTGGCTCAACTATAGCTCCTGTTAGCGGAGCTGCTCCTGAATGCCAGGGGTGGAGGAACCATTGCACATACTCTGCCTTGCAGTGGCTTCTGCTGCTGGGCATTGAGCCCAGAGGAGGCAGGGCAGGGCTGTGGCACCGGGAACCTTTTGTTACTGTGGCACAGCAGTTTGGAGAGTGGGAAGCATTCAGCCTGGGCCTGGGTTGCAGCCCCCAAGGGGAAGATTGAATCAGGCTGAGGCTAACACAGCCTCAGGAAGCTCACAGGGCAGGGTAAAGAGAAGCTGCAGGCACCAGGCACACATTTTGCACTGAGCTGAGCTGCATCAATAGATTAAAAGATGAAAGCTGAGCTTTGTGCTCAGCTAGACCCTAAGGACAAGTGCTGCAGAGCTGCAGCCAGAGAGCCAAATGCCAGCAGAGGGGTCAGAGCCTTGCTCAGCAGCAGGCAATGCTACAGTGCACAGTGCATGAACCCAGCAGCAGCTTGCACAGAGAGCAGCTGCTGCTTCCCAACTGCCAGTGGCTGCTGCTGCTGCTGCAACCTCGTTACAGGAGCTTGTATGGAAGCACTGAGAGCACCTCAGGCTTACCTTCAAAAGGACTCCCCCAGCAGGAGCAGAGGGCACCGTGGAGGTGCCCTCAGAGCCAAAAGCAAAGAGCTTTGCTCCAGGGAACTGGACTTGCTTGTAGCCACTGCCCCCGCACAGCACAGAGGGACCTGTGGCTGCGCTGGGAAGATGCTGCTCAGACACCTTCGAGCCACTGCTGTGGATGTTCCATTGCATGAACTGGCATGGCAAGGAGAGGACAAAAGCCCCAAGTGCAGTGGGCTGGGAGGAAAGCCAAGTGACTGTTCCTCACAGAGGATGGCCCTGGGACACCTCTAAGGGCCTCTCTTGACCCAACACAGGCTGCAGAGCACCAGGAGTGCCAAGCTTCCACAGGCACTGCTGCCTGTGTGTATTGCCCCAGCACTGCTGGCTCGTGCTCAGCCAGCATGCCACCAGCACCCCCAGGTGCCCCAAGCCTGCAGTGCTGCCTGAGGTTGGTGTGACCCCAGTGCAGGACCCCACACTTGGCTCTGTTACACCTCATACACCTGACCTTGCTCCATTGATGCAGCCTGTCCAGATCCCTCTGCAGACTCTCCTGCCCTGCAGCAGGTCAGCACTGCCACCCAATGTGGTGCCATCTGCAAACGCAGCCAGGGGGCACTGAGTCCCCTCCTCAGATGGGTGCTGTGCAGCACCCCCAACCCTACGACTGCAGTGAGCAGCCTGCAGAGCCGCCAGAGGCTGAGGGCATTGTTGCTGCTGTCCCCAGCGGCGGGGGAGCCACCTGGCTTACTGCAAGCTGATTCAGTAGCTTCAGGGCCCAGGTACTGCAGCACCCAGGTCACATCAGCAGTTTTGTGTCTTAATTGGAGCCCCCCAAAGCTGTGCTGCAAAAGAGCTGAGGAGGTCTTGTGAAGATGCCATGGCCTTGGTTTGGCCGAGACTGATGGAGCAAGGCTACAACAAACACCTGTGCTGCTCTGGGCTGGCAGGGAGCAGCTGGGGCAGCCTGTTCAGCCTGTTGATGAGAATCTGCTGCCCTGCTGCTCACACCAGCTTTGTAGCACAAGTGCTGGCTGGAGCAGAGGGTGGGGAGGCTTGGAGTTCAGCTCTGGGGGGCTTTCTTCCACTCTCTGGGTTGGGGTCTGTGTCTCTTTCACTTGGCTTGGACACTGCCCTTTGCCACTTGCTGCTTTGTTTGCTGAGTGTGTTCTGCTGCCTTGGTTTGCTTTGCTTGCTCAGAAGGTGCTGTACATTGAGTCACTTTGCATTAAACTCTCCTTGTCTCAACCCACAGGGCTCTGGTTTCCTTCTCTCTCTCCCCTTGAGCTCACTCTGTCTCAAAGCAGGGCAGTACCCAGCGCCAAGGCAGATGTTCACCCCCAGGAGGTCAGCCAGAGCTCACCTTGCCATCCCCACCTGTGCTGGAGACTGTTCTCAGCGTAGCTGCACTCAGCGGAGTAGCCTTCCCCATCGGGAGCCTTCCAGCCCATGGCACACTCCTGCTGCTGCGTGTCTGAGGGGCAGCCAGCACTGAGCACACCTTGCACTCACCCACAGCTGAAGGCCTTCATCTCCAGAAGGTCTCCATCCCAGCCCTCTAAGCCAGCCTGGAGGCAGCGACCCAACGCCAGCAGCCTGTGCTTACCCTCCAGCACGTGGGGCTTTTGCACTGGCCACAGATCACTGCCTCTCAGGAGCTCACTTCTTCCTCCAGCTGTACAGGGCTGCTGAGAGGCTCTCTGCCAGCTGCAGGCACTCTGCAACCAGGGCCCACAGCCACCTTTCTTCTCCTCCTCCCCTTGCTCTCCACTCCATCCAAGCAGCTGCTGGCAGCTCTCTTCCCACAGACCATCTGATTGCAGCCTCCACCCCAGTGTCCAGGCCAGAAGCAGATCTCTCCTTCACAAAATAGGGAGGCCTAAAAACGCCTCCAGCACAAGGACAGCCTGGAGAGGACAAAATCATTTAGCTTGGAAGAGACCTGTAAGGGCATCAAGTCCAACCATTCACACTGCCAAGCCACCACTGAAAGCTGTCCCTGTGTAGCACAGCCACACCTCTTGTAAATGCCACCCAGGCTGCTGAGCCAACACTTCCCTGGGCAGCCTGTTCCAGTGCTTGGGAACGCCTCCAGGGAAGGAAGTTTCCCTAACAACCCACCCAAAGCTCTCCTGGGGCACTTGGAAGCCATTTCCCCTTGTCCTATCACTTGCTACGTGGGCAAAGAGACCCAACACCCACCTCACTGCAGCTTGCTTTGAGGTGTTGCAGAGAATGCTCAGGGCTGCCCTCAGCCTCCTTTGCTCCCAGCTAAACAAGCCCTGCTCCTTCAGCCACTGCTCCCAGGCCTTGTTCTCCAGCCCCACTGCCAGCTCCTGGCCTCTCTCTGGGCACACTCCAGTACCTCAGTGTCTGCACTGCAGAGGGGTCCCAAACTCAACCCAGCATTCCAGGTGCAGCCTCACTCCTTGTCTCAGCTCTAGTTTAAACTTCCCAGAGACTCCAAGAGAGTGAACAGAGCCAAGAACAGTTTATAGGAAGCCTTTCCCTCTTCCCCCTTCTTTCCCAAAGCAAAGGAGTTAGCCATGGAGAGAGGAGAGCTCAGCACCCCCAAATCAACAATCTCACTGCACTCTGGCAGGGGAAAGAAGAAAATGTTAACAGTCAAAGAAAGGTGTTAGAGGCAGGGAAGTTACAGAAGGTGTAGGGAAGGGAGAAGAAGGCACAGACCCTGTGAACACAGCCAGATCTGATGGCAGTGGCTTTGTCTGCCCCCTGGGCTGCAGCCAGGTGGTGACACAGAGCAGCAGGAGCAGGGTGGTGATGCTGCTGAGCAGGCAGGCAGGCGAGAGAGAGAGGAAGAGGAAGCTCCTCTGGTCCCACACGGGCAGTGGGAGTGGGCCAAGCACCACACCTGGCAGTGTGCAGACTCACCCCAGGGAGGGGTCAGGAGGACCTGGGGTCAGGGCCAAGACCACTCCCCAGGAGGGGTTACCCTTTACACTGGTGCTGAGTGCAGAGGGACAATCACTGCCCATGTCCTGCTGGCCACACCAGCTCTGATCCAGGCCAGGCAGCTCCTGGGCTTCTGCCCCCCGGCACACTGCAGGCTCCTGCTCAGCTGCTGGCAAGCAATGCCCCCAGGTGCTTCTGCTCCCTGCCCAAGAGACCAACAGTCCCATCTGCAGCCCCCAGCAGCAGCAGGTTGCCCTTGTGCTTGAAAACTGTGCAGTGAATAGCAATGGGCTCAGGCTCCAGGGAGAACTGCAGCTGGAAAGGAAAGGATCTGCAGGGCAGGGAGGAAAGGCAGCAGCCAGCAGCAAGAATTCCTCTGGCAGCAGCAGCTCTGATGACCACAAACTTCAAAGCTGGCTGCTGCTGTGACACTAAATCAACAACTCCCCTCAGCCAAGCCACAGCTTCCTTGGCTGTGGCTGCAAGGCTGCAAAAACACCTGGCAGGGAATCAGCTTGAGGGCATTGCTTCCTCCTCCATGTCAGGGGCAGCATTCCCTAAGGACAGAGGTGAGGGATGGGATGAGGATTCCCTGACACAACCTGACCTATCTGAACTGAAGCAATGGAGAAGATGCTTCAGTGCACTGAGCACATTCCCAGTCACAAAGTGCACAGGCAGGACAGAAACAAGGCTATGGACTGTGAAAAACCCTGCCAAAACCCAACCCCCCTAAACCCAGCTGCTACTTCACTCTTCTGTTTTACCTCCCATGTGGTACAAGGGAGAGGAGGAACACGAAGGGTGTGGAGAAGAGATTCAGCCTCCCTTAGGAAGAGGCTCCTGCACATTGAGACAGAAGAGACTCCTGCTCAGAAAGGAGGAAATAAGCCCAGCAAGTCCCTGCTGCTTCCTTGTTTTAGTGTCCCACAGCAGCAGTTTCCCAGGAGCTTGGTTCATGCTTTTGCCACCAGAGCTTACTGCTGAGATGTCCACATGGGAGATGGGGCTGGGAGCTGCTGCAGAGCAGACACAGGAGGCACCACTTGGGCTGCAGGCAAGCGAGAGGCTCCTGAGCCACAGCAAACAGTCTGCACTGCCTCTCTCCAGCAGCTGCCTCAAGCACAGCACTCAGCTGTGGGCTCTGCCATGAAGACCCTGCAAGAGAGGGGCACTGTCGAGGAGAGCAGGATGCCTGTGCTTAGATTCTGAGTGTGCCTCGTTGAACCCAGCAGCTGCACACTGCTCAGGCAGGGACTGGCCTCTTGGGTGCAGGCCAGAGAGTCCTGCAGCTGCAGGAACAGAGCAGGAGCACTGAGACTGGAGCTACCTTTGCTCAGTCAGACCCAGTGTCTGTGTGTAAAGCTGCACACTCCAGAGGTACCTGGGCATGGCCTCATCAGTGCTGATTGCAGAGACTCCTCTTGGCTGCTGTGTCACACGGACCAAGCGCCCTGACCCTGCTGCCAGGCAGGAGCTGGAGGGCAGCAAGGAGCAGATGGGAGCAGTGTGAGTGAGGAGTACAATGATGCTCTCCCACAGCCACTCACGCCAGAGCAAATGTCTTCCCTGCTGGTGCATTGGATTAAACATCACTCCATGAGGGCACACCCTGACCTCCTGCGTGTCTGACGCTGAGCAGGACTGCCCCAGAGCTACAGATGACAGAGTAAAAGCACTGCTGTCCAGTGAGAGCAAGACCTGATTGGCTCAGCATTATAGGATGCAAAACATATTCAGTGGTTCACTATCTACAGCAGCAGTGAAAGAGTAACAGAGATTTAAGGTTCTCAGTTTAAGACAACCCCAGTAGGCAGCACCTCCTTTCATCCAGGGGGGATGGAATCATTCCAAAGGGCTCACCCATGCTTTGTCACACGTAAAACCATGCAGGGACACTTTCTTACAGAGACAAAAGCAAGCCAGATCCTTCTCACTTCAGACCCTGATTTACTGCTGAAGCCCCACAGAGCTCAGAAAGAGGAATCTGTCAGCAAGCAGGAAAGGAGCTCCACCAAGCAGAGGAAGCATCAGAACACCTGAGCGGACAACTGCCTGTAGAAGAGCAAAAGGAAGAGACAAGCTGCAGCAGCAGCTCTTCAGAGGTGGCATTTGGGGTCAGCAGCAGCACATTGTCAGTGCCAGAATGTGAAGAGCATTCCCTTGGTTGCAGGTTTGCCTTCTCACACAGCTCTGTCAAGGGAAAGCATGGAACAAAGAGCAGTTCTATGGAGGCTCATGAAGATGACCAGAGGGCTGGAGCACCTCCCCTATGGGGGCAGCTTCAGAGAGTTGGGGCTGTGCAGCCTGGAGAAGAGAAGGCTTCAGGGAGACCTTACAGCAGCCTTCCAGTCCCTGGAGGGGACTACAGGAGAGCTGGGGAGGGACTTTCTACAAGGGCTTGTAGTGATGGGGTAAGAGGGAATGGATTGAAGCTGGCAGAGAAGAGATTTTCACTGGATCTTAGGAAGAAATCCTTTACAGTGAGGATGGTGAGACACTGGAACAGGACCTCGTGGATGCCCCCTCCCTGGAGGTGTTTAAGGCCAGGGTGGATGAGGCCTTGAGCAGCCTGCTCTAGGGTACAGTGTCCCTGCCCACAGCAGGAGGGTTGGAGCTGGATGCTCCTGAAGCTCCCTCCCAGCCTGAACCATTCTGTGATTCACAGAGTAAGTGAAGGCTCTCTCCAGTGCCAGAGCTGCAGGAAGAGTGCTGCAGGCAACATCTGCACTGCCAGGATCCCCAAGCAAGCCTCGAGCTCCTTCTGCACACAGCTGCCCCCAGCTGGTGAAGTGCCAGCCCAGAGCTGGTCACGGAGCCGTCTGCACAGCCGCATGAGCAGAGTGCCAGCAGCACATCCCTGCTCCTCAGCCCTGCTCTCCTTATCATAGTATCATAGTATCATCAGGGTTGGAAGAGACCTCACAGATCATCGAGTCCAACCCTTTACCACAGAGCTCAAGGCTAGACCATGGCACCAAGTGCCACGTCCAACCTTGCCTTAAAGTGCCCCAGGGACGGCGACTCCACCACCTCCCCGGGCAGCCCATTCCAGTGTCCAATGACTCTCTCAGGGAAGAACTTTCTCCTCACCTCCAGCCTAAATCTCCCCTGGCACAGCCTGAGGCTGTGTCCTCTCGTTCTGGTGCTGGCCACCTGAGAGAAGAGAGCAACCTCCTCCTGGCCACAACCACCCCTCAGGTAGTTGTAGACAACAATAAGGTCACCCCTGAGCCTCCTCTTCTCCAGGCTAACCAATCCCAGCTCCCTCAGCCTCTCCTCGTAGGGCTGTGCTCAAGGCCTCTCCCCAGCCTTGTTGCCCTTCTCTGGACACGCTCAAGCATCTCAACGTCCCTCCTAAACTGGGGGGCCCAGAACTGAACACAATACTCAAGGTGTGGTCTGACCAGTGCAGAGTACAGGGGCAGAATGACCTCCCTGCTCCTGCTGACCACACCATTCCTGATGCAGGCCAGGATGCCACTGGCTCTCTTGGCCACCTGGGCACACTGCTGGCTCATGTTCAGGCGGGTATCAGTCAGCACCCCCAGATCCCTCTCTGTCTGGCTGCTCTCAGCCACTCCGACCCCAGCCTGTATCTCTGCATGGGGTTGTTGTGGCCAAAGTGCAGCACCCTGCACTTGGAGCTATTGAACCCCATCCCCTTGGACTCTGCCCATCTGTGCAGGCGGTCAAGGTCCCGCTGCAGAGCCCTTCTGCCCTCCAACCCAGCCACATCTGCCCCCAGCTTAGTGTCATCTGCAAACTTGCTGATGACTGACTCCATGCCCTCATCCAGATCATCTATGAAGATGTTAAAGAGGATGGGGCCCAGCACTGATCCCTGAGGGACACCACTAGTGACAGCTGCCAGCTGGATGTGGCACCATTCACCACCACTCTCTGGGTCCGGCCCTCCAGCCAGTTCCTAACCCAGCACAGAGTGTTGCCATCCAAGCCATGGGCTGACAGCTTAGCCAGCAGTTTGCTGTGGGGGACAGTGTCAAAGGCCTTGCTCAAGTCCAGATAGACCACATCCACAGGCCTCCCCACAGCCACCAAGCAGTCACCTGATCATAGAAGGAGATCAGGTTGGAGAGGCAGGATCTGCCCTTCCTAAACCCATGCTGGCTGGACCTGAGCCCTTTGCCATCCCTCAGGTGCGCTCTTATCACCCCCAAGCTAGCCTGCTCCATCAGTTTCCCTGGCACTGAGGTCAGGCTGGCAGGTCTGTAGTTCCCAGGTTCCTCCATCCCACCCTTCTTGTGGATGGGGACCACGTTGGCAGTTTCCAGTCTCCTGGGACCTCTCTGGTGAGCCAGGACTGCTGGAAAATGATGGAGAGCGGCTTGGCCAGCTCAGCTGCCAGCTCTCTCAGCACCCTGGGGTGGATCCCATCTGGTCCCATGGACTTGTGGGTGTCCAGATGGCTCAGCAGGTCCTGAACTAATTCCTCATGGATTTCCAGGGGAACACACTGCTCCCCGACCCCATCCCCCAGTTCAAGAGGCCACTTTTCCTGAACTCCTCCCTCCTTGCTGTTGAAAACTGAGGCGAAGAAGGCATTCAGGACCTCAGCCTTTTCCTCGTCATCAGTTATAGTGTTCCCCTCCTGGTCCAGTAAGCAGTGGAGGCTCTTCTTGCCCTTCCTTTTAGCATTGATAAATTTATAAAAGTGTTTTTTGTTATCTTTCACAGAAGTGGCAGCCTAAGTTCTGGCTGAGCCTTAGCCTCTCTAATTTTTCTCCTGCATAATCTGGCTACCTCCTTAAACACGTCAGGAGAAGCCTTCCCCTCCTTCCAGAGGTGATACACCCTCTTTTTCTCCCCCAATTCCTTCAGGAGCTGTTTGCTCATCCAGGCTGGTCGCCTTCCCCGCCGGCTCATCTTTGGGCACATGGGAACTGCCAGCTCCTGTGCCTTCAAGAGCTCCTGTTTAAAGTAGGTCCAACCATCCTGGACCCCTTTGTTCCCAAGGACTGCTGCCCAGGGGACTTTGCAAATAAGTTTCCTAAGCAAATGGAAGTTTGCCCTCCGAAAGTCCAAGGTGTAGGTTTTGTTGTAGTGCCTCCCTACCTCCCTGCATATTGAAAACTCCACTAACTCGTGATGACTACACCCCAGGCAGCCTCCCACTGCCACATCTCCTACCAGCCCTTCTCTGCTGGAGAGCAGCAGGTCAAGCTGAGCTTGACCCCTAGTAGGCTCACTTAACAGCTGGGTCATGAAGCTGTCCTCCATGCACTCCAGAAATCTCCTGGACTGCCTCCTCTCTGCTGAATTAAGTTCCCAGCAGATATCTGGCAGGTTAAAGTCACCCACAAGGACAAGATCTGATCTTGAGACAGCCTCCAGCTGTTTGTAAAATATCTCATCTGTTTCCTCCTCCTGGTTGGGTGGTCTGTAACAGACTCCAACCAGGATGTCAGATTTGTTTGTCCTCCCTCTGATTTTAACCCACAGGCTCTCAACCCCTTCATCCCTCACCTCAAGCTCAGTGGCATGGAGTGACTCCCTAATATACAGAGCCACCCCTCCTCCTCTTCTCCCTTGCCTATCTCTCCTGAAGAGATTATATCCCCCCAGTATAGCACTCCAGTCGTGCCTGTCATCCCACCAAGTGTCTGAAATGGCAACTATCTCATAGTCACCCTGGTGGACCAGGACTTCCAATTCCTCCTGCTTGTTACCCAAGCTGCGTGCATTGGTGTAGATGCACTTCAGCTGGGCTCTCGATTCCCCAATTGTCCCTAGTTTCCTTCCCACTCTCTCCTTCTCACAGAGAGTAATTGCCTCACCCACCCCCTTCAGACCTAGTTTAAAGCCTGCCTAATGAGCCCTGCCAACTCCAGTGCCAGGACTCTCCTGCCCCTCCTAGACAACTGCACCCCATCACAAGCCAGCAGGTCCGGCTCAGTAAAAGTTCCCCCAAGGTCGAAGAACCCAAAGTGCCTCCTCTCACACCATCCCTTGAGCCAGTTGTTGATGTCATAGGTTCTGCTGTTCCTCTCTGTGAACTCCCTTGCCACAGAGGGAACTGAGCAGAACACCACCTGTGCTCCTGCCCCATCTATCAATTTCCCCAGGGCCTTAAATTCCTTTTTAATTGCCCTGGTCCCCCTCTTTTCAATTTCATTCCTGCCAGCCTGTATTACCAGCAAGGGGTAATAATCAGAGGGCTGGATTAGGTTAGGGATTCTCCTGGCAATGTCCCTAACCCGGGCACCAGGAAGGGAGCAGACCTCCCTGTGAGACGGGTTGGGATGACAAATGGGTCCCTCTGTCCCCCTCAAGACAGAATCTCCAACAACTACAACCCTTCTCTTTTTCTTGTTTTTTGTGGAGCTGGTAACCACAGTTGGTGGGGACTGCTCCACCCTAGGCAATGTCACAGTTGGATGCTCCTCGTTGTTCTCACCCTCTGCACCCTCTGCATGCAGGGCCTCATACTTGTTGTGCAAGGGCAGAGGAAGAGGAGGAGAGGGCCTGGATGGATTTCCGTTACTACCCCTGACAGGGATCTGTATCCATCCCTCACTGTTTCCTGGGGCATATTCCTTAGCAGGGGGGATCTGCAGAGCCTGCACCCACAGATCCAGCTCCCTTTCATTCTCCCTTACTGACCTGAGCCTGGACACTTCGTCCTTCAGCTCGGCCACTTCATCTTTCAATTCCGCCACCAAGGTGAGAAGGAAGTTCACCTGCTCACACCTGGTGCAATTGTTCTCCCCTTCCCCTTCAGCAGCAAGTGAGAGGCTGTAGCACTCCCTGCATCCAGTGGCCTGGACTGCTGTGCTTTCCCAGGTCACGTCAGTCTGTGTGCACACGCTCCTCCTGCCCTTTGTAGCACGAGTGACAGGCACAGTGCACAGTGACACTGACAGGCACAGTGCACAGTGATACTGACAGGCACAGAGCACAGTGACACTGACAGGCACAGAGCACAGTGATACTGACAGGCACAGAGCACAGTGACACTGACAGGCACAGTGCACAGCGATACTGACAGGCACAGAGCACAGCGATACTGACAGGCACAGTGCACAGTGACACTGACAGGCACAGAGCACAGTGATACTGACAGGCACAGAGCACAGTGACACTGACAGGCACAGTGCACAGCGATACTGACAGGCACAGAGCACAGTGACACTGACAGGCACAGAGCACAGTGATACTGACAGGCACAGAGCACAGTGACACTGACAGGCACAGTGCACAGCGATACTGACAGGCACAGTGCACAGCGATACTGACAGGCACAGAGCACAGCGATACTGACAGGCACAGAGCACAGTGATACTGACAGGCACAGTGCACAGTGACACTGACAGGCACAGAGCACAGTGATACTGACAGGCACAGAGCACAGTGACACTGACAGGCATAGTGCACAGTGATACAGGCACAGAGCACAGTGACACTGACAGGCACAATGCACAGTGACACTGACAGGCACAGAGCACAGTGACACTGACAGGCACAGAGCACAGTGATACTGACAGGCACAGTGCACAGTGACACTGACAGGCACAATGCACAGTGACACTGACAGTCAGAAACAGGAGGAAAAATAAAAAAAAAAAAGCCAGAGGTAGGCCTGCAGAGCTTTTCACTCTCTCGGCTCGGCAGCCAAAATGGCGGCCGGCGCGGCACGCGGCGGGATTTTAAATCTCCCGCGGCTGACGTCAGCAGCCCCATCACAGTCTCACTCTCTCACGAGACCACAGCCCAGCCGCCCCCTCTGCTTACCTTATCGTGTCTCAGAACCACGGAGAGCAGCAGAACGGAGCAGCAAAACCGAACCCAGCAGCAATCCCCGCAGAGCTTTTCACTCTCTCGGCTCGGCAGCCAAAATGGCCTCAGGGGGCAAGTAAAGCTGCACAGCTCCCTGCTGCAGGGTTCCATGGGCTCTTGTGCTCTGCCTGCCTCTACAAGTGGCTGCCTGAAGAGAGGCACTTAAGGGAGCTGCTTCTGCCCTCCAGCCGCACCCACACTGCAGCCTGGCAGCTTCTGGCTCAGGGCAGCCACTGCTGAGTTCCTTGCTCAAGACTACCCAGAGCACACTTTGCCCCTCCAGGCTTGGGCTGCCCATGTGCCACTGAGGTGGAACTGTTGCCCTGAGCTTACCTACAGTGCAGCTGCCTAGAAGGTGCTGTGCCACATGCGGCAGCAGGGCCCCGACCATCTGCGGTGCCTCTGCACCTCCCCGGGCAGGCTGCTCCTCAGCCCCTCAGGCTTGGCCCATTCCAGAGACAGCAGCGGAGATCTGGACACGCAGGAAGCTTTAGCTTGCAGGATGGGGTTAAGAGACCAGACTTTGATCCCCCCACCCACATCCAAGCTGGCCACCCTCTGTCCAGAGCCATTGACCCTATGTGCAGAAGGAAACCAATTGGGTATTTTCCTCCCTGAAGCTCTTGGATGCAAGGAGACATCCCAGGCACCCTTCCTCTCCTGGCCACAGGCCAACTGCCTCTGCAGGAGTTAGAGCTCCCTGGCAGCCTCTTCAGTGCACAGTGAGTGGCACAAGGAAGCTCACCGAGCTGCACATGCCAAGCACAGTGCCCTTAAGCAGTACCACCCTGCAGCCCTGGGGAGTTTCTCTCTGGCTGGCATCTGCCCCTCACAGGAACCTCTGCCCACTCTTCCTGCACAAGCTGCAGGGTGTGAGTCTAAGGATGCATGGTTAATGTTTGCTTCCCTCGGTGTGGTACAGCCATAGGCTTGTACAGACAGCAGTAACAGAGGCAGAGCTGGAGCTGCACAAAGTCTCAGGGGTAACAAAGAGAGCACAGAAATAACATCCAGCATGGGTAAAGAACGTCCTGCATGGGGAATTTGGATGCAGCATGGAGCTGCAGAGCAGGGAAGGGAAGAGAAGGGTACAAAAGTGAGCTAGAAAACCTCAACATGACTCCAGAGTTCTTTGGGCTCTACGGTGAGGAAGAAGATAGCATCGACACTAGCCCCATACTTCTCCCAGCAAAGGGCTCCAGAGGATGGCAGCTCACAACACATTACCCCTCCTCTGCACCAGGAGGAAGCCTCTGCAATGAGACTGCTGAGCACAGAGGCTCAGTGAGACCTGTAGGAGCAGCGGGAGGGAAGCCAGGAGAAGGATGTGAGTGAAACACAGCTGCAGCATCCTGAACTGCATCATGCTGGGGTTAGTCTTTTCCTTCATATCGGGTGCTAGGAGGAAGAAGTTCTTTGCAGTGAGAGTGGTGAGGATGAGCTCTTGGGACAGAGGTTTGAGTAGAGGCAGAGCAGCTCCCAAAGGGCAGCTGAGGGTCAGAGCTGCCCTGCGGTGCAGTCTGGGTGGCAGCAACTTCCTCGTGACAGCTGGAGGAAAAGGAGCACAGAGCTGGTTCTGCTTCACTGAGATTGGTTTATTTTCACCTGCCAGCAGACTGCAGATGCCAAACCCAAGGTCATTGTGTGATTGGTTTCTAAATAGAGATTTCTGAGCAGTGTGGAATGCGAAGTGAACTCTTCTCACCAGCCTAAGGGCTCCCACGGGCATCCCTCAAGCCTGGCACAGTGGGGCAGTACTGGCTGTGGTTGAGAAGGTTCCTGAGGGACTGGAGAGAACAGAGTTCTGCTGTGGAGATCCCCTCAGGAGTGAGGCCACAGTCAGGGCCAGCTTCTGGGAAGGAAGTGCAGCAGCTTCCTTTTAAAGCAGCAGGCTGAAACAAGCACAGCACTTTGGAGTGTCCCAGCTCACCTCACGCTTGACCTGTGACTGCTGCTAGGGGAGCTGTTGGTGCTCCTGCTCTGTGTGCTCCAGCTGCACCACAAGACACCAAGGGCTGCAGAGCAGTTCAGGCCACAGTGAAGCCAGGTGAGCCTCTCCTCAACACACACACAAGAAGATACATTGCTTCAGGAAGCACTCCCAGGAAGGAAGGACTGCAGATGAGTTCAGTGGAAATTGGCTACTCAGAAGTGCCCTCCTTTGCCACCCACAGACACGAGGCCTTACCAGCCCAAACACTCCATCCAAGCTCTCCTCCTGCAGCACACACATGCAGGAGCCCTGCTCTTTCCCCTCTCCTTTCCCATTCTTCCTCCATGAGACATGCTGATGATGGTCCCCTGCTTACCCCACACCTGTCCTCCCCTGGTGCTCCATCCTCAGAGAGGCTTTGAGCGTCTGAAGCCAGAGGACACCTGCACAAGGTCCCTAGGCAGGAGAAGAGCAGGGCATGTTGCATCCTGCCCAGCCTCCAGCCACAATCTGCCCTGCCTCAACGCCTGGAGGAGAGCAGGGCAACTACCTGCCAAAGAGGCAGCCAGAGGTGTGGAAGGAGCCTCCAGAGCAAGGCGGTCAGTGGCAGCAAGGGTAAGCCTTAGACCAGAGCTTGATGGCAGCTTGTTGGCAGCTTTGGCACTCCAGGAGGGATGCTGAGCAGCAGAGACCAAGGCCCTGCAGGGAGGAAAACACAAAGCTCCTCGAGAAAGCCTGAGCAGCACTTCTGCCATAGCTGCACAATCAGGGAATCAGCTCTGGCCAGGAGATGCCCCACTCCAAAAGCAACCTTCTGAAGCGCTGTCTGCATTGCTCTGAGCACTGCAGAGAAGGGCAGAGAGAGGGAGGTGTGCGAAAGCAGAGCCAGGGTGTGTGGCCATCTGCCACACTGCTCAGGAGACGGGAGATGGGAAGCAGATCAGACACCTCTCTAGGAGGACAGTGGCTTGAGGGAGGAGTGCTGTGGCATGATGGAGCAGGCCCAATGTGGCAGTCATCCTGGCTGCCCCAGCACAGCAGGAGCACAATGTGAGATAAGGATGTTTATGGAGAGAAGGCTGCTTGTGGCAGCAAAACAACCTCCCCTGCAGTGCTGAGGGCAGCTAAGGAGCTGGGCAATCACCAGCCCCAAGCCATACACCCTTTTCCTTCCTGAGTGACAGAAAAGTGAGTGATGTGAGGCCAAACTGCAGGACTGCCCCTCTGGAGGGGCCTCCTGCCAGTGCTGGAACAGAGCTCTCGCCTCAGCGGCCTTTGCTCCTACCTCAGTTTCCCAGCCAGCAGCCCCAGTGCTGGACGAGTGCCATACCCAGCCCCAAGCTGGGCAGGCTGCAAGGCTTCCATCCCCACCATAGCTGCTGTGCAAGCCACCTGAACCGCCTCAGAGCAGATCCTTGTCCTTCTCCATGCTACAGCAGTTCCATTCACACAGGGCACGCAGGGAAGCACCTCCCCACTGCCATCTGCCTGATGGGTCCATCCACTGAGCTGTCTCTTAGGGCTTCCTTCCACACTTCCTTCCACCTGCCCTGTGCTCTTGGATGTGGGTGCAATATTATGGGCTCACAGCCTGTGTACCACTGGGAGGTTTCCAGACCATGCCTAAATGTGAAATCACCAGGTGGGACTCTGAGAACAGCTTCAAGGGTCTATGCCCCACCCCTATCACCCCCAACACACACCTCTGTAACAGATCCACCTCCAAGGCTGCTTCTAGAACCAGAACGATGGCTCTCATCTGGCCAGGAGTGCTAAAGCAGGAGGACTTTTGCCCCTCAGGTCACTCCTGGCTTCAGAGGTTTCTTGTTGCCTAAGCACTGTGTCTGCAGGTGAAGGGGAACACAGAAGCAGCTGGGTCTGGGAAGCAGAAAGAGGGCAAATGCTCAGTGTGAGAAAGGTGAAGTGGTGAGCTCTGACAAGGTGGAGTCAGCATGAGGACCATCAGTCACCTCCACAGCAGTGTCCATACCAAACAAACGCTTCTCAGCCCCCACAGACACCCAAGACAGTGCAGCAGCAGAGTTTTCTGGGGGAGCTTAAGCCATGCAGTTGTTCAGCTCAGCTGGCACAGGCAGGAGAGGAAAGTGCAAAGCTGCCTCCAGCAGCGGTGCCTGGGCTCGGCTCGGCTCGGCTCCTTGCTCCTACTTAGATGATGTGCTGCTGGGAGGAGCATGGGACCAGGCTCCCATAGCCCTCAGAAGCAAACCAGAAAGAGGCGGAGGGGAAGTGGTGCCAGAGCCTAAGCTGCAGGGCAGCTGGCAGCAGCCACAGAGCGACTGGGCTCAGCTGGGCGGCACCTTGGCCCTCTCCAGCATCTGTCACCTCGCACCTAGCTGGGCAGCTCCTAAGTGTCCTCCACTGGGTCGCCCACCTCTGTGATGCTGCTGGTGCTCGGGGGGAGCTGCTAGGAGAAGCAGTGCTGCAGGGTGCCAGTGGCAGGGAGGCAGCAGGTCCCATGCCGGCTGTGAGATGCTTTGGCCATGTGGCAGCTCCTGCCCACTCTGGTCTGTGCTGCTGGCTGGTCTCTGGTTGCCAGCAGTCCTTAGCCTGGCATGACGCAGCCTTTCTCCCCCACTGCAGCTTTCCTCGCAGCCGATCTGCCAGCAGGGGAGAGAGAGATCCAGGGCAGGAGTGAGTAGCCTGAAAGCAAAGCGCCAAGCCCAAGCTGCCTTCCTTTCCCAGCGCTCCTGCACGGCCTTAGTCCCGCGGCAGCCAGGGAGGGGGCTGTGGTAGAGCCAAGTCTTCTGGAGGGCTCTTCAGGGCAGGAGGAAAGGCCAATTCTGTCACTGCTTTGCGTTCAGCCTGCTGACTGCAGCGAGTGCGGGAGCTCTGCAGACGTTCACCCCTGCAGAGGCCAGGCCCCGTGCTGGAGGCGCATGCCTTGGCCTCCCAGCCTCTGCCTTTGCCCAGGCACTCAGGTGCCAGCTGGCTGCTGCGGGACAGGCGCGGCCCTGGGCAGGGAAGGTGCTCACCTGCCTCCAAGCCAGCAGAAGGAAGGGCCATGCGGTCCCAGCAGCACAGAAGGTCCCTGAGAGCCCAGTCTCTGCCTCGGACTCCTAAGGAGGCTCTCTCTGCTCAAGAGACAAGACACAGACCTCTGTCACGGTGAAGTCAGTGCTTCTGGCAGTGCTCCCCTAAAGGTGGCAGGGAATTAACGTGGCTGAGGCAGGAGCTACAAAAAATGGAATTATTTTATTTTCCTGGAACCTCTCTGTGATTTTTTCTGAATGTTTACAATTTTGCTGAGCCCAAATTAAATCAGGTCCTGTGATGATGCATCCTTTCCTGGGAAGACATTCCACTCTGGAACTACCCTGCATAAGCTGCGCCATGGTGTCGTGGAGGCAGGGAATTAATGTGGCAGAGGCAGGAATTACAAGAAATAGAATTGTTCTATTTTCCTGGAACCCTGCCCCCAAAACCATAGGCAAAAATTAGTGTAGTTTAGTAACAGATTCAGTTCAATCAGGAGTCTCTTCCAGAGACATATTTCAGATCAATGTAGCCATTTAGGAAGTCGGGCGATGGAAAAGGCTAAGCTCTAAGCACAGCTTCATCCCACTGTCAGTCAGGCTGAGCAGAAGATTAAGGGAGAAGCTTACTCACGGAGGTGAGATAGGCACTCAGCAGTGATCCCTTACTAGGTTCCTCTGCAGGAGCAACCTTCTGCCGGTGCAGGCAGTGCCCAGGAACAGAGATCCACACCGCAGAAGCCCTTCGGCGAGTGGCAGAGCTGCCAGACTTGGAAATGTCTCCAGCACTTCTTCCCAAAGGGGATGGTCATGGAACAGTGCTGCCTTCCCAGTGGCAAGGGAGAGCCAAAACTGCGAGGGTCCCCCAGTCTGGGAGGCAGCCAGGAAGTTGGTTACTGAGACGGTCTGAGAGGGAGTGGTCCAGACACCGCTGGCTCGCTCTCAAAGGACCCCAGGCTTGCCAAGCCTGCTGGTTTGCACAGGAGGGTGCCAAAGTGGGGAGAACCATCCAAAAGCAGGGACGGGATCAAACCAAGAGCTGCACAAGAGGTAGGAGCTGTCCAAAAGCAGGGACAGTGCAGTCAGGACAGGAACCTGTCCTGCCAGGCACTCTGTTAGGGCAGAAGCTCTTCAAGACCAGAGCTCTCCAGGCAGGAACCCTCGAGGCAGAACCCTTGTTCTGTTTATCCTCTCTCTAGACAAAGTGTCCACTCCCATTTATCCAGGCGCGAGAGCACAGCCAACCACCAGCCTGACTGCGGCGTGGGCTGCCTGCCACAGGGGTCAGCCCCCCTGCAGAAGGGCACTTCTGCTGCCCCACTTCAAGCCTGCAGGCTGGGAGGTGGGGGGGAAGCAGGTTTTGGCGCCTTTCTTCTCCCATTTAAACCCACAGAGCGAGAGGGAGAAGAGAGGAATTTGGGGTAACTCTGGACATGGTATCACACAGGCCTCTCTATGACATCACAGAATTACTTCTGTGATGTCACACACCCCTCTTTATTATGTCACACAATCCCCTTCATGATGTAACACAGCACTCTCCATGGCATTAGAGAATCCCATCAATGACACCACACAGATTTCTCCATAGCATTACAGAATCCCTTCTATGTCACACAACCCTCTCTGTGATGTCACACAATCCCCACTGTGATGTCAGACAGCCTGTTCTATGATGTCACATACAGCCCTCTCCATGACGTCACACAATCTCCACTATGACATCAAACAGCCCTCTCCATGATGTCACACAATGCCTTCCATGGCACATGTCACATAGCCAGCTCTATGATGTCACTCAATCCCATCCATGACATCACATGACCCCCTCTATTACCCCTTCTATGTTGTCACACAATCACTTCTATGATGTCACAAAATCCTTTCTCTGATGTCTCACAGCTGTCTCTAGGAGCAGATGTTGATCTGTTGGCAGGTAGGAGAGCCCTGCAGGGGGACCTGGACAGGCTGGATGGGCAGAGGCCAATGGGATGAGATTTAAGAAGGCCAAGTGCTGGGTTCGACACTTTGGCCACAACAATCCAAGCAGCACTACAGGCTGGGGACAGAGCATCACAGTGTCACAGTACCACCAAGGTTGGAAGAGACCTCATAGATCATCAAGTCCAACCCTTTACCACAGAGCTCAAGGCCAGAGCATGGCACCAAGTGCCACGTCCAGTCCTGCCTTGAACAGCCCCAGGGACAGCGACTCCACCACCTCCCCGGGCAGCCCATTCCAGTGTCCAATGACTCTCTCAGTGAAGAACTTTCTCCTCACCTCAAGTCTAAATCTCCCCTGGCACAGCTTGAGGCTGTGTCCTCTTGTTCTGGTGTTGTCCACCTGAGAGAAGAGAGCAAACTCCTCCTGGCTACAACCACCCTTCAGGTAGTTGTAGACAGCAATAAGGTCTCCCCTGAGCCTCTTCTTCTCCAGGCTAACCAATCCCAGCTCCCTCAGCCTCTCCTCATAGGGCTTGTGCTCGAGGCTGAGAGCAGCCAGGAAGAAAGGGAGCTGGGGGTACTGGTAGATAGTAGCTGCACATGAGCCAGCAGTGTGCCCAGGTGGCCAAGAGAGCCAAAGGCATCCTGGCCTGGATCAGGAGCAGTGTGGCCAGCAGGATGAGGGAGGTTATTCTTCCTCTGTACTCAACACTGATCAGGCCACACCTTGAGTACTGTGTCCAGTTTTGGGCTCCTCAATTCAAGAGAGATGTTGAGGTACTGGAAGGTGTCCAGAGAAGGGCAACGAAGCAAGTGAAAGGCCTGGAACACAAAGCCTGTGAGGAGAGGCTGAGGGAGCTGGGGGTGTGCAGCCTGCAGAAGAGGAGGCTCAGGGGTGACTTCATTGCTGCCTACAACTACCTGAAGGGAGGCTGTAGCCAGGTGGGGGTTGGTCTCTTCTCCCAGGCAACCAGCAGCAGAACAAGGGGACACAGTCTCAAGTTGTGCCAGGGGAAGCAGAGGCTGGATGTTAGGAGGAAGTATTCACAGAGAGTGACTGGCATTGGAATGGGCTGCCCAGGGGAGGTGGTGGAGGCACCGTCCCTGGAGGTGTTCAAGGAAAGCCTGGGTTAGTGCCATGGTGTAGTTGATTGGACAGGGCTGATAGGTAGGACTGGATGATCTTGGAGATCTCTTCCAACCTGGGTGATTCTATGATTCCCTACTGTCACACAATCCCCAGTGCCACATCACGCAGGCCTCTCTATGATGTCACACAATCTCCTATACGATGTCACACAGCCCTCTCCATGGTGTCCCTGAATCCCTTCTGTAACATAACTCAGCCCTCTCTATAATCTCACACAGTCTCCTCTATGACGTCACACAATCCCCTCTATTACATCACAGGATAAGTGAGGCTGAAGGATGTGATTGGTGCTGAGATGGATGCAATGTATCATAAGGGGCAGCAGGGGGCAGGATGTGCCTCAGCCAATCAGTTCCTGTCGCTAGCTGCAAGAGTGCACACAGCCAAGGGAGCAGCGCAGGGCCTGGAGGTCACTCAAGGGACAGGGGAGGAAGACTCAACCTTCATCCTGCCGACCACCAGAAAAAGGGACAGGAAGAGCCCAGAGTTACACCAGGCAGGTGCACAAATGCTCTGCCTCTGCCAAGAGCTGCTCTGCACAGTTCCAGGAAGGGTTATGCATATCCATGGGGCCATTGGTTATGGACAGCTCAGTCACACCAAAGGGTAAGTGCCAGCACTGGGGGCATGCGAGTTGGGGGGCACAGACTCCCCTCATACCCAGCGCTGTTTGCCTGCTACCCCACAAGAGAAGCCCTCCTTGACTCTTGCACGCTGGCAGGGACAGCTCAGTACCAGCACATTGGCACATCTATAGCAAGTGTGGGGGCTGGGCTGGGATTCCTCTTTGGCAGGGACCCTGCTGGCTGCTGCTCAGGGAGGCCACACACCCACCTCTGATGGTGGCCCGAGGCGGGAGAACAGGGACACCTCGGCAAAGAGGACACCCAGTGAGGGAATAGGCAAAGCAAAGACAAAGAGTCCCCAGGGACAGGGCAGTAAAATTGCCCATAACTGCTGTGCCCCAAGAGCCAGGCAGGAGCGCAGGGCTGGGCAGTGCTGCCTGGCTGCGTGGAGGGAGGGAGCTCGAATGGAGTGCGCTTGAGATGCAACCCAGTGGCCAACGAGCGCAGGTCCCTTTAAACCTCCACTCTGTGTCCCCCGAGGGGCAGGGCAGGTAAAAGGACGAAGCAGAAGCTGGGACCTCACTGGGGTCGCAGGCAGGAGCGGTTAGTGGGCAGGACCTCGGGAGCAATGGGGCAGGGCTGCAGTAAGCGAGCAGGTCCCAGGCAAAGCAGGAGCCAGGAGTTAATAGCAGAGAGTCCCCAGGACAGTCCCCTAGGGATAATGGTAAGGAACCAGAGGGAGGCAGAATGTGCTAGAGATAAGAGTAAGGAGAAGACGATAGGATTTTGTGTGCTAAAATGGAGCACAGGAAAGATCAGAGCAGCACAAGTGCACTGCCACCAGATGGCTCATCTGAAGGGTGGCTCTGCAGGCTCCCAGTAGCTCTGGCACCAGTACGGAGCCTTTCCACCAGGGAGAAAGTGACTCTGCCAGTTGTTGGAAGGTTCTATCTGGCCCACGGCAGCTGAAGTATTGAAGTTACAGGTTAAGTTACAGGAGAGGGAGGAGAAAGAGGATAAGAGAGGGATAACAGGGGACCCCCTACAGCATTTACCCCTCTCTCTGTACCCCCTCCATACCGCCCCATCCCCTTACCTCCTGCACCCTCAGCCCTGGTTAACCTTCATTCCCCCACTGCCCCGGTGGAGAAAAATAGGTAGTGTAACCCTCGTACAACTCATGGCCAGCCCAGTAAGCAGCAGGGTAAGAAAGAAACCTGTGAGTAAGAACAGAAACCCCAGGTCTTAGTCCTGCATGGAAATGAGAGCAGCAGTGAAGAGGAGGGGGAAGAGAGAAATAGGATATCCCACACCCAACTCTGCCCTCTAAGAGAGGTTCCTTTGGGGGGCAGCCAGGGGGAACAGGATCTGTAAATGCAGCCCTTAGTGCAGGAGAAGGAAGGAGTTTTAAGAAGGAAATGGGAAAGCTCTTAGATGGTCCTCTCGGGGCAGCCAAGAGGCTGGACCAGTTCCTAGGACCCAACATTTCAGCTGGGAAGAACTGCAGTCGGTTATGGCTCTTCTGTTTACCTCTGAAGAGAGGCAAAAGATTCGAACAGCAGGAATGAGAATCTGGGAAAGGGAAAACCAGGCAGGACCCCTGGGGATCAGAAAATACCTTTAAGGGCTCGAGGGTGGGATCAGCATAACCCTGTTGGTGGACAACAAATGTGGGGCTTAAGGACTCTGACGACCTGGGGAAGAAAAGAAGCAGTACCCAGGGGGCAGAATATCACTAAGGCATTTAAGGAACACCAAGGTAGGGATGAATCAGCAACCGAGTGGTTGGAAAGATGACAGCGAGACCTCCAGCTGTGCTCCGGGATGGAGCCTAACACCGCAGCTGGAGAAGTGGTGACAAGAACTCAGTTTGTCACCAAGTCATGGGCTGGCACTGGGAGGAAGTCAGAGAAGGCAGAAGATTGGTCTGAGAGAGGACTACAGGAGCAGCTGTGAGAAGCACAGAAGGTTTATGCACGTAGGGATGAAGAGAGGGAGAAGGCAAACGCTAAGGTGTTTGTGGCAGCAACGCGGGAAGGTCAGGGGCAGAGGAAGGTTGAGACTGGAGGCGTGGGAGGAAGGAAAGAATGGGTGAAGAAACCTACAGCAGGTGGAGCCTGCCGGTCCAAAGCCACTGAATGCCATTGCTGGGGGAAGAAAGGACACATGAAGCAGGAGTGTCTGAAGAGGAGGAAAGGTTCAGAGGTGTTTCAGGCAGCAGAGCAGTGGGGAAGTCAGGGGCTCTGTTACCTGGGGACAGAAGCACCAACGGAGCCCTGGAGAGAACTGAAATTAGGTCCCCAAGGGGAAGTGTTTGATTGCTTTCAGTTGATACTGGGGCAGACAAATCTTGTCTAAGCTGTCTCCCCAGGGGATGTAAAGCAGGAAGGGACACTGCCCAGGTAGTCGGAGCTAAGGGGGAGGGATTTAGAGTGCCGACAGTTCCCCAGGTAAGGACTGAGTCTGGAAGCAAAGCAGCAGCGAGTGAGCTGCTGTCAGTGCCGGGGCAGGGCACCATGCACTAGGCAGAGATTCACAGGTTCAGCTGCATATGGGGGCAATGCCCACTGATGGGGGGATGGAAGTGAAAGTTTTGAGTCTGACACTGGAAGATGAGCAGAAAACAGACCCACAAGTGTGGGCTGGGGAGGGACACTTGGGACAAATCCAAATGGCTCCTACAAAAGTAGAAATGAATAACCCAGGTTGTCCCATTCCAGTTCCACTGTGCTGAATCTCCCTGGATGGGGGAAAAGGACTAAGGCCTGTAATTAACAAACTAATCCAGCAAGGAACCCTGGAGCCTTGTAGGTCTCCTCATAGGACACCAATCCTACCAGTGAAGAAATCAGATGGGACACAGAGGTTAGTCCAAGGCCTTAGGGAGGTAAATAAAAGAACAGCCACGAGGTTCCCAGTGCTCCCCAAGCCTTAGACTTTGCTAAGCCAGGTACCCCTTCACTTAGGCTGGAATAGTGCAACAGAGCTTAAGGATGCATTTTGGCCCTGCCCACTTCTGAGAAAAGCAGGAATGTCTTTGCATTTGAGTGGGAAGATCCAGAGACAGGGAGAAGGCAACAGCTCAGGTGGGCAGCGTCCCGCAGGGGTTCATGGAACCTCCCAACTTGTGTGGGCAGGCTTCAGAAACCTCCTCTGGAACCTGGAGCTCCCAGGGGGATGAAATCAATCCTGCATGTTGATGAGTTGCTTAGGGCAGGAGAAAAACAAGAACAGGTCCCAGTGGCTACCATGCCACTGTTAAAGTGTTTGGGGCAGAAAGCAGTGGAAGTGTCTAAACAAAAGCTTCAGTTTGTAGAGCAGGAGGTTAAGTACTTAAGGCATTAGCTGGTTCAGGGCAGTAAAAGGCTGGGCTTAGAAAGAGTGGTGGGGATCTTACCACTGCCAGCCCCAAAAAGCCAGAAGGAGATTAGACAATCACTAGGATTATTAGGACAGGTTATGGATGTCAGAATGTACCCAAAAGGTTACATTCCTGTGTGAAAAACTTACTCAGAATGTAGCTAAATGGACTAAAGGAGATGAGGAGAAGCTCCAAGGGATAAAAGAATCACTGATGGAGGCTCCTGTTTTGAGCCTCCCAGATTTAAAAAGCCCACTCCTTTTGTCTGTAAATATTAAAGACCAAGTTGCTTGTGGAGTGTTGGCCAGGAATAGAGAGAGAGGAAGGGGCAGCTCACCTGTCTGAGCTGCTGGATCCAGTGAGCAGGGGATGGGCTGTTTGCTCACAGGCAGCAGCAGCTACTGCCCCTGCGGTTCAAGAAGCTGGAAACAGAACATCTGGAGCAGTCCTGAAGGTTTGTACTGCCCATAATGAGAGGAGTGCATTGAACCAGAGAGCTGAAAAGTGGCTGACCCATGCTAGAACCTTGAAACTCGAGGCCATGCTGTTAAATAGCAGAGAATCAGCATCAGGGTAACCAATAACTCAAACCTGGCCCAGCTTTTGTACGGACATGCAGAGGAGGGATCTCAGCTGGAACAGGACTGCAGAGATGGAATCACAGTGCAGCCAAAGGTAAGAGAGGACCTGGAAGAAACAGAATTAGACATGGGAAGGAAGCCATTTACTGATGGTTCACCCAGGGCAGAAGAAGGGCAAAGGCATTCAGGTTATGCTCCAACAGATGGGGACTCTCTGCAGGTTACAGGGGCTGGGACGTTGAGTTCAACTTGCTCGGCACAGGCTGGTGAACCATTTGCTCCTATGGCAGGGAAAGGCAGGGATGGGGTTTGCAGATGCCAGATATGCTCACAGGCAGGACACACCTTGGGCAACATTTGGAAAGGAAGGGGCTTTATGAACACACAGGGGAAAGGGCTGTGCATGAGGAATTAATCACCTGGGTACTAGAGGCTCTAAAAGGGCCCAGTGAGACAGCTGTGGTCCATGTAAAAGGACATCCAAAGGGAACAGCTCTGCATGTACCTGGCAGTAATTTGGCTGATCAGGCTGCAAAGGTGGCTGCAAGACAAAAGGAGGTTCAGATTCTCAAACTGACCACTCAGGGGGACCCCAAGTGAAGCTTTTCTAAATAGGAGTGAGAAACTATGTCTGAAACAGGGGCAGAGCTGAAGGGTGAGCAATGGAGATGAGAGGAGAAGCACTGAAGCTGCCAAAAGGATTGGCCAGACAAAGCCTGCAGCGATTCCATGAGCAGAGCCAGTGGGGAACTCGGGCACTATGTGCTCAGCTCTTAAACAACCTGGGTGCAGAGGCACTTCTGAGCTGGCCAAGCAGGCTCCTGCAGGATGCTCAACTTGTCAGAAGAGTAACAAGAAAGCAGTGAGGCAAGCCCCTCAAGGGGGAAGTGTCTGGGCTCTAATTTCAGTTTCCAGAGACTCAGATAAATGTGATAGAACCAATAACAACTTCATAGAGTGCCCTTCCCTCCTGCCCTTCTTTCCCAAAAGAAAGGGATCAGATGGAGAGAGAGAGAGAAGGAAGCACACCCAAGGAAGTGAAATCTCACTCGATTTGGAAGCCAAAAACAAAAGAAAAGTTCTGCAACAACTTAAAAGAGGTATCTGAGGTATGGAAGTTACAAAAGTCAGAGAAGGGAAAACAGCAAATGCAAAATGGTATAAACACAACCTGACTGTGCTGGGGATGGTTTTGTCCCCTCGTGGGTGATGGCCACGTGGTAGAACAAAGAGAGCCCAGGAGCAGATGGTGATGGTGGTGATGGGGGATGCAGGGGGATGCAGGGAGAGAGTGAAACAGGAGGTCCCCCTGCTTTTAGGGGACAGGAAGGGGGAGTGAGATAAGCATCACCTGGGGGTGTTCAGACCCACCCCATGGGAGGGGTCAAGAGCACCTCGGGTCAGGTTCAGGGTTACTCCCCCTGGAGGGTTAACCCTATACAGGAAGGAATCTCAGGTGGCTTTAAAGCCAACAAAGCCCACAGGAAGCACTGCAGTCCTCTCTAGGCAGCTGCTGCCATCAGGGGCTCACCTGTCCCTGCCAATATGCTCAGCTGCAAAGCAATAGACATTAGCAGGCACCTCCAGGGTCAGGGTGGTCGGGGGTAAGTGGGGCACTTTCTCCTCAGATGCTCAGGCAGCAGAGCAGAACTGCCTCTGCTTCCCAGCACCTCACACCTGGGAGATCCTTTGGCCATCTCTTGAGCTGGAGAGTGCACAACATTGTCAGCAGAAGCTGTTACTCCAAGGGAATGAGGTGACAGAAGATGAACCAGACTGATTGTGTGGCTGAAGAACGTGCACAGTTCTACCCTAGTCACACACACACGGCCAGGGCTCAGGGTCTGGCTGTGGATGCCATGAGAAGGGACTCCCAGTGCCCAGCAGCTGACCAAAAGGGTGAGTCAATGCAGAGCTGTGCTCTGGGCACCTTGGTGTGGTCACCCAGGGGCAGCTGCAGCCTCCTGAGGCACCAGAAAGTCTCAGGAAAAACTCACCTGTCCCAAAAATGAGCTTTGGTGTGCAGGACCCTGGGCCCTGCCTCCTCACCCTTCTCCCACTCTGCCTCACACCCCAGACAGTTTTCATGGTCCTGTGCCTGTGCTCTCCTGTGTCCCTCTGGCTGTCTCTGGGCAGTGCCTGGCAGCAAGAGCACTGTGCTGGCTCCATTGGGGTCGTCACCTTAGCACAGGGAGCAGAGCCACCTGCAAGGGCAGACCAGGCCAGTTCCTTTGGCACCCCTGGAGCAGCTCACTGGCAGCTCAGCAGCTGCTGCTTTCTGTTGTGCAGCCTCAAGAACTCAGATGTCTGAGGAAGACTTCCCAGAGTGCTGAGCTTGAGCCCTGCAAGGCTCCAGCCAGAAGGGCAGAAGGTTGTTGGTTCTCTCCCATGGCAAAGTCCCACAGTGCCATTTGTGTGGTGGAGGGGCAGCAGCCCCAAAACTGAGGCTTTTCTGTGCCTCTGCATGCCCAGACCTGCTCTGCTGCCAGGAGCCACGAAACAGCAAACCAACTGCGTAACCCACACACGCCCAGCCCCTGTGCCCCTGGGGTCTGCCCAGGTAATCTCCTATTGGGAGGGTCCAGGCACATCTCTGCTGCCTATTGGGGCAAGGTTTGGCCTACGGCCAACCTGATTGGTCATGTTAGATGTCCAACGAGCCACAAATCTCGGCCCAGAGCCTATAAAGTGGAGTGCACAGCAGCACCACGTGGTCAGCCCTGTTCAGTCTGTTCAGATGGTCCAGACTGTTTCCCAGTTCAGAAGCTTAGAGCATTTTAGACTCAGCTCTGATCCACAGCAGCATCCTGCTGCCCTGACCTGCTTGCATTGGCCTAGACAGGATCAGGCCTCGCTCACTCACAAGCATTACAGAGGCTTAGACCTCGTTCATTGATCTCAAGGCGCAGCCAAGCTATCTGCAAGCCCTCTGAGAAGCAGAGCACATTCATGCCTGCACCATACATGTATGGGGAGCTGAGACCCCCCTGCCTAAAGCCTGGAGCTATCTTGATTCATACGGAGTTAAACCTCCATGCAGCATGGCACAGACCCTGCTTGCCCGGCATAAATACTGCTTGCCAGCTATTCTGTAACTCTGGAAAGACCCAGAGCCAGCAGACCCCTTGCCAGATGGTCTGCACACCTGCAAACGCAGCCTGCTAGCTGCCAGCCCCTGTCAGAAGAAACACAGACAAATCCTTCTCCTGCATCGGGAAAAACCTGCCAGCTGATCATCCCTGGACACACAGCATCCAGAAGAAGAAGCAGCACCGAGGCAGAGATCACCCCAGGAGTGAAGGTCAGAGAAAACTCAATTTACCCCAGAGACTGGGAAAACCCTTATCAATTCCCCCTGCAAGCCAGGACAAATCTCCAGCTCACCAAGACCCCAATACTGGGCACATGCTGAGACAGATTCCCGGGAGGGTGATTTATGATTAACACTCAACAGCATCACACCTAAATAAGCTTTAATACCTTTGTAATATAAGTGATCTCTCTCTGAAGAGCAGACACAGTTTCAGCCCTTGCTGGGCAAACACTAGGGTGGTTAAGAGGCATTAAGCCTAAGAATCTTTCTCTCTGTCTATAATTGTTAATAATTTGATATTCCTATTTAATAACCAATCCCTGTAAATATATCCCAAGCTATTTTCATAAACTTGCAGAGGAACCCTGGATTTCATAGTGGTTGGGGTGGTGTAAATTTGTAAATATTAATTTTAATAAAGAATTTTATAAAAAATCAAAACTTCCTCAAATTAATTTCTCACCTCCCCCTAACAGGGGAGGAATAGAGAAATCCCCTCCACGACAATTTGGGCTTGGATGTCAGGCACCAAAGCTTCTCTGTGCCCCATCACTGAGGCTGCTTTGATGTCAGGCACCAAAGCTTCTCTGTGCCCCATCACTGAGGCTGCTTTGATGTCAGGCACCAAAGCTTCTCTGTGCCCCATCCCTGTGGCTGCTTTGATGTCAGGCACCAAAGCTTCTCTGTGCCCCATCACTGAGGCTGCTTTGATGTCAGGCACCAAAGCTTCTCTGTGCCCCATCACTGAGGCTGCTTTGATGTCAGGCACCAAAGCTTCTCTGTGCCCCATCACTGAGGCTGCTTTGATGTCAGGCACCAAAGCTTCTCTGTGCCCCATCACTGAGGCTGCTTTGATGTCAGGCACCAAAGCTTCTCTGTGCCCCATCCCTGTGGCTGCTTTGATGTCAGGCACCAAAGCTTCTCTGTGCCCCATCCCTGTGGCTGCTTTGATGTCAGGCACCAAAGCTTCTCTGTGCCCCATCCCTGTGGCTGCTTTGATGTCAGGCACCAAAGCTTCTCTGAGCCCCATCACTGAGGCTTCCCCGGGTGAAATTTCCTTCCCATTCCCACTTCTGCTCAGCAGGAGGGATCAGAGGGAGGCCTGCAGCCAGCACAGGGCATCCTCAGGCGCTGAGCCTGCGTAGCCCAAACTGCTTTTGTTGACATCATCCCTGCAGGGAAGCAGAGGCAGCACTGCTGCTGTGCTGAGCTGCACCTGAGCTGCTCTCTGCCTCTCGTAGGCTGTATGGGACCCCACGAGCACCAGGAGGTTCCACTCCTGCAGCAGCAGCAGCAGCTCTGACGCAAGCAGCTGAGGGCAGGAACTGTCCAGCTCCAGACCCTCGGTGTGGAGCAGCAGCAGCTCCACTCCTCACCCTGGCGGTGATAAAGTTCCTGTTGTAGGTGAAAAGAATCTGTTAGGGAAAACTGTTTGGGTATTTTCTCCTTCGGGCGAAGGGAAACCTGTCCAAGGGCTGGTGTCTGCTGAAGGTCCTGGTCATACATACTGGGTAATGCAGGAGAATGGTGAAATCCAGTGTATTCCACAGAGAAATTTAACCTTAGCTGAGAAAGTTTAAATTCAAGCTGTTAGCAGTTTTCTGTTCTAGGTAACATCGGCGCCCAACATTGACAGAATCTACGATAGAATCTACAGTACATGAGCACGAACCCAACATCACCTGGGAGTCCCTGTTCTGAGCTTTTGAATCACCTACATCTGATTGAAGTGTGAACTGAACTTGTATATATTGTTTTAGTGTAAATATTGGTTTAGGTTAGATTGGATAATTCTCAGCGATACTCTGAGCGAAGTAGACAGGGGTGGATTGTGCTAGTTTGAAGCAAGCTGGAATGTTTTGGTAAAAGAACTAGATAATGGGCAGTGAAATGAAAACAATTGATGTCAACTTCTCTCACAGTCTCGCTGAGAACTCTGGGAAGAAGAAGAAAACTTTCTCCATTTTGTTTCTCACTCTTGCTTTTGCCTTAGACCTGGTCACATCTTTCTAACATCACTGCTTTCTAACCTTGCTCCTTAACCTCTTGGCTGCACCTCTCTTCTTCCTGAGAACTGGGGTAAGGTTGAGAGGGCCGGGGGGAGGTGTTGGGGTGGTTTGAGAGCCCCTCCTGGGGACTCAGGTTTCTGGGAGGGGAGTTGTGCTTTTGTATTGTTTATCCTTTGTATATTTCTGTATATAATTGTATATAACTGTATATATTGTAAATAGCTGCTTGTAAATTCTGCTAGCTGTAAATAAATTGCTTCATCTATATTCCCAGGGTCCGTCTGAGTGTAGCTGGGGCAAATACAAAGTGTGTGTGGGGGGGTAAGAGCCCAAACCATCACAGTGTGACGTCACAGAAAGCATTGTGATGTCACAGAAGGCATTGTGTGACATCACAAAGACCATTGCGTGACATCACAGAAAGCATAATGATGTCACAGTGCATTGTGTGATGTCAAAAAGACCATTGTGTGACGTCACAGAAAGCATTGTGATGTCACAGAGTGCATTGTGTGATGACACAAAGACCATTGTGAGACGTCACAGAAAGCATTGTGTGAGGTCAAAGAAAGCATTGTGATGTCATGTGAGCATTGTGTGATGTCAGAAAGACAATTATGAGACATCACAGAGTGCATTGTGTGACGTCACAAAGACCATTGTGTGACATCACAGAGTGCATTGTGTGATGCCAGAGACAGCACTGTGTGACATCACAGAAAGCATTGTGATGTCCAGAAAGCATTGTGTGACGTCAAAAAGACCACTGTGTGACATCACAAAGACCATTGTGTGACATCACAGAAAGCATTGTGATGTCACAGTGAGCATTGTGTGACGTCACAAAGGCCATTACGTGATGTCACAGAAAGCATTGTGATGTCACAGTGAGCATTGTGTGACGTCAAAAACACCATTGTGTGACGTCACAGAGTGCATTGTATGATGCCACAGAAAGCATTGTGTGATGTCACAGAAAGCATTGTGATGTCACAGTGTGCATTGTGTGATATCACAATGAATATTGTGTGATGTCACAGAAAGCATTGTGATGTCACAGTGAGCAGTGTGTGACGTCACAGAAAGCATTGTCATGTCACAGTGACCATTATGTGATGTCACAGAAAGCATTGTGATGTAACAGTGAGCACTGTGTGACGTCACAAAGTCCACTGTGTGACCTCACAGAAAGCATTGTGATGTCACAGTGAGCATTGTGTGACGTCACAAAGATCAGTGTGTGATGTCACAGAAAGCATTGTGATGTCACAGTGTGCATAGGGTGACATCACAATGAATATTGTATGATGTCACAGAAAGCATTGTGATGTCACAGTGAGCATTGTGTGACGTCACAGAAAGCATTGTGATGTCACAGTGAGCATTGTGTGACGTCACAGTGAGCATTGTGTGACATCACAAAGACCATTGTGTGACGTCACAGAAAGCATTGTGATGTCACAGTGAGCATTGTGTGATGTCACAAAGGCCATTGTGTGACATCACAGAAAGCATTGTGATGTCACAGTGAGTATTGTGTGATGTCACAGAAAGCATTGTGATGTCACATTGAGCACTGTGTGATGTCACAGTGAGCATTGGGCGATGTCACAATGACCATTGCTTGACGTCACAGAAAGCATTGTGATGTCACAGTGAGCATTGTGTGACGTCACAAAGACCATTGTGTGACGTCACAGAAAGCATTGTGATGTCACAGTAAACATTGTGTGACGTCACAAAGACCATTGTGTGACGTCACAGAAAGCATTGTGATGTCACAGAGTGCATTGTGTGATGACACAAAGACCATTGTGAGACGTCACAGAAAGCATTGTGTGAGGTCAAAGAAAGCATTGTGATGTCATGTGAGCATTGTGTGATGTCAGAAAGACAATTATGAGACATCACAGAGTGCATTGTGTGACGTCACAAAGACCATTGTGTGACATCACAGAGTGCATTGTGTGATGCCAGAGACAGCACTGTGTGACATCACAGAAAGCATTGTGATGTCCAGAAAGCATTGTGTGACGTCAAAAAGACCACTGTGTGACATCACAAAGACCATTGTGTGACATCACAGAAAGCATTGTGATGTCACAGTGAGCATTGTGTGACGTCACAAAGGCCATTGTGTGATGTCACAGAAAGCATTGTGATGTCACAGTGAGCATTGTGTGACGTCAAAAACACCATTGTGTGACGTCACAGAGTGCATTGTATGATGTCACAGAAAGCATTGTGTGATGTCACAGAAAGCATTGTGATGTCACAGTGTGCATTGTGTGATATCACAATGAATATTGTGTGATGTCACAGAAAGCATTGTGATGTCACAGTGAGCAGTGTGTGACGTCACAGAAAGCATTGTCATGTCACAGTGACCATTATGTGATGTCACAGAAAGCATTGTGATGTAACAGTGAGCACTGTGTGACGTCACAAAGTCCACTGTGTGACCTCACAGAAAGCATTGTGATGTCACAGTGAGCATTGTGTGACGTCACAAAGATCAGTGTGTGATGTCACAGAAAGCATTGTGATGTCACAGTGTGCATTGGGTGACATCACAATGAATATTGTATGATGTCACAGAAAGCATTGTGATGTCACAGTGAGCATTGTGTGACGTCACAGAAAGCATTGTGATGTCACAGTGAGCATTGTGTGACGTCACAGTGAGCATTGTGTGACATCACAAAGACCATTGTGTGACGTCACAGAAAGCATTGTGATGTCACAGTGAGCATTGAGTGATGTCACAAAGGCCATTGTGTGACATCACAGAAAGCATTGTGATGTCACAGTGAGTATTGTGTGATGTCACAGAAAGCATTGTGATGTCACATTGAGCACTGTGTGATGTCACAGTGAGCATTGGGCGATGTCACAATGACCATTGCTTGACGTCACAGAAAGCATTGTGATGTCACAGTGAGCATTGTGTGACGTCACAAAGACCATTGTGTGACGTCACAGAAAGCATTGTGATGTCACAGTAAACATTGTGTGACGTCACAAAGACCATTGTGTGACGTCACAGAAAGCATTGTGATGTCACAGTGAGCACTGTGTGACGTCACAAAGACCATTGTGTGACGACACAGAAAGCATTGTGATGTCACAGTGAGCATTGTGTGATGTCACAGAAAGCATTGTGATGTCACAGTGAGCACTGTGTGATGTCACAGTCAGCATTGTGTGATGTGACAGAAAGCATTGCGATGTCACAGTGAGCATTGTGTGACGTCACAAAGTCCATTGTGTGATGTCACAGAAAGCATTGTGATGTCACAGTGAGCATTGTGTGACATCACAAAGTCCATTGTGTGACGTCACAGAAAGCATTGTGATGTCATAGTGAGCACAGTGTGACATCACAAAGACCATTGTGTGACGTCACATAAAGCATTGTGATGTCACAGTGAGCACTGTGTGACGTCACAAAGTCCATTGTGTGACCTCACAGAAAGCATTGTGATGTCACTGTGAGCATTGTGTGATGTCACAATGACCATTGTGTGACCTCACAGAACGCATTGTGATGTCACAGTGAGCATTGTGTGACGTCAAAAAGACCATTGTGTGACGTCACAAAGACCGTTATGTGATGTCACAGAAAGCACTGTGATGTCACAGTAAGCACAGTGTCACATCAGAAAGGCCATTGTGTGACATCACAGAAAGCATTGTGATGCCACATTGAGAATTGTGTGACGTCACAAAGACCATTGTGTGATGTCACAGAAAGCATTGTGATGTCACATTGAGCATTGGGTGACATCACAGAGACCATTGTGTGACGTCACAGAAAGCATTGTGATGCCACAGTGAGCACTGTGTGGCGTCACAAAGACCATTGTGTGACGTCACAAAGTCCATTGTGTGACCTCACAGAAAGCATTGTGATGTCACAGTGAGCATTGTGTGACGTCAGAAAGACCATTGTGTGACGTCACAGAAAGCATTGTGATGTCACAGTAAGCATTGTGTGACGTCACAAAGACCATTGTGTGACCTCACAGAAAGCATTGTGATGTCACAGTGAGCATTGTGTGGCGTCACAAAGACCATTGTGTGATGTCACAGAAAGCATTGTGATGTCACAGTGAGCACTGTGTGACGTCAAAGAAAGCATTGTGATGTCACAGTGAGCACTGTGTGACATCTCAAAGACCGTTGTGTGATGTCACAGAAAGCATTGTGATGTCACAGTGAGCATTGTGTGACATCACAAAGACCATTGTTTGACGTCACAGAAAGCATTGTGATGTCACAGTGAGCACTGTGTGACGTCACAAAGACCATTGTGTGATGTCACAGAAAGTATTGTGATGTCACAGTGAGCATTGTGTGACGTCACAGAAAGGATTGTGATGTCACAGTGAGCATTGTGTGATGTCACAAAGGCCATTGTGTGACATCACAGAAAGCATTGTGATGTCACAATGACCATTGTGTGACGCCACAGAAAGCATTGTGATGTCACAGAGATCATTGTGTGACGTCACAGAAAGCATTGTGATGTCACAGTGAGCATTGTGTGACGTCACAAAGACCATTGTGTGACGTCACAGAAAGCATTGTGATGTCACAGTGATCATTGTGTGGCGTCAAAAACACCATTTTGTGACGTCACAGAAAGCATTGTGATGTCACAGTGAGCATTGTGAGATGTCACAGAAAGCATTGTGATGTCACAGTGAGCATTGTGTGACGTCACAAAGTCCATTGTGTGACCTCACAAAAAGAATTGTGATGTCAGAGTGAGCATTTTGTGACGTCACAATCACCGTTGTGTGAAGTCACAGAAAGCATTGTGATGTCACAGTGATTACTGTGTGACGTCACAATGTCCCTTGTGTGACCTCACAGAAAGCATTGTGATGTCACTGTGAGCATTGTGTGATGTCACAATGACCATTTTGTGACCTCACAGAAAGCATTTTGATGTCACAGTGAGCATTGTGTGACGTCACAAAGACCATTGTGGGACGTCACAAAGACCATTACGTGACCTCACAGGAAGCATTGTGATGCCACATTGAGCATTGTGTGACGTAACAAAGACCTTTGTGTGACCTCACAGAAAGCATTGTGATGTCACAGAAAGCATTGTGTGGTGTCATAAACACCATTGTGAGACGTCACAGAAAGCATTGTGATGTCACAGTGAGCATTGTGTGACGTCACAAAGACCATTGTTTGACGACACAGAAAGCATTGTGATGTCACAGTGAGCACTGTGTGACGTCTGAAAGACCATTGTGTGACGTCACAGAAAGCATTGTGATGTCACAGTGAGCACTGTGTGACGTCACAGAAGGCATTGTGATGTCACAGTGAGCACTGTGTGACGTCACAAAGTCCATTGTGTGACGTCATAGAAAGCATTGTGATGTCACAGTGAGCACTGTGTGGCGTCACAAAGACCATTGTGTGACGTCACAGAAAGCATTGTGATGTCACAGTGAGCACTGTGTGACGTCACAGAAGGCATTTTGATGTCACAGTGAGCACTGTGTGACGTCTCAAAGACAGTTGTGTGATGTCACAGAAAGCATTGTGATGTCACAGTGAGCACTTGGTGACGTCACAAAGTCCATTGTGTGACATCACAGAAAGCATTGTGATGTCACAGTTAGCATTGGGTGACATCACAGAAAGCATTGTAATGTCACAGTGAGCATGGTGTGCTGTCACATTGAGCATTGTGTGACATCACAAAGACTATTGTGTGACGTCACAGAAAGCATTGTGATGTCACAGTGAGCATTGTGTGAAGTCACAAAGGCCATTGTGTGACGTCACAGAAAGCATTGTGATGTCACAAAGACCATTGTGTGATGTCACAGGGACCATTGTGTGACGTCACAAAAAGCATTGTGATGTCACAGTGAGCACTGTGTGATGTCACAGTGAGCATTGTGAGATGTCACAGAAAGCATTGTGATGTCACAGTGAGCACTGAGTGACGTCAGAAAGACCATTGTGTGGCATTACAAAGACCAATGTGTGACATCACAGAAAGCATTGTGATGTCACTGTGAGGACTGTGTGATGTCACAGAGATCATTGTGTGACGTCACAGAAAGCATTGTGATGTCACAGTGAGCCTTGTGTGACGTCACAAAGACCATTGTGTGACCTCACAGAAAGCATTGTGATGTCACAGTGAGCATTGTGTGACGTCACAAAGACCATTGCGTGGCGTCACTGAAAGCATTGTGATGTCACAGTGAGCATTGTGTGATGTCACAATGACCATTGAGTGACCTCACAGAAAGCATTGTGATGTCATAGTGAGCATTGTGTGATGTCACAAAGACCACTGTGTAGCGTCACAAAACCATTGTGTGACATCACAGAAAGCATTGTGATGTCACAATGAGTACCGTGTGATGTCAGAGTGAGCATTGTGATGTCACAGTTGCACTGTGTGACGTCACAGAAAGCATTGTGATGTCACAGTGAGCATTGTGTGACGTCACAAAGACCATTGTGATATCTCACAGAAAGCATTGTGATGTCACAGTGAGCAGTGTGTGACGTCAAAAAGACCATTGTGTGACGTCACAGAAAGCATTGTGATGTCACAGTGCGCACTGTGTGACGTCACAGAAAGGATTGTGATGTCACAGTGAGCATTGTGTGACGTCACAGAAAGCACTGTGATGTCACAGTGAGCACAGTGTGACGTCACAAAGTCCATTGTGTGACGTCACAGAAAGCATTGTGATGTCACAGTGAGCATTGTGTGATGTCACAAAGGCCATTTTGTGACGTCACAGAAAGCATTGTGATGTCACAGTGAGCACTGTGTGACGTCACAAAGTCCATTGTGTGACCTCACAGAAAGCATTGTGATGTCACAGTGAGCATTGTGTGACGTCATGAAGACCGTTGTGTGATGTCAGAGAAGGCATTGTGATGTCACAGAGAGCATTGTGTGATGTCACAAAGACCATTGTGTGACGTCACAGAAAGCATTGTGATGTCACAGAGAGCATTGTGTGACGTCACAGAAAGCATTGTGATGTCACAGTGAACATTGTGTGATGTCACAGTGAGCACTGTGTGACATCACAAAGACCATTGTGTGATGTCACAAAGGCCATTGTGTGACGTCACAGAAAGCATTGTGATGACAAAGTGAGTATTGTGTGATGTCACAGAAAGCATTGTGATGTCACAGTGAGCACTGTGTGATGTCACAGTGAGCATTGGGTGATGTCACAATGACCATTGCTTGACGTCACAGAAAGCATTGTGATGTCAGAGAGAGCACTGTCTGATGTCACAGTGAGCATTGTGTGATGTCACAGAAAGTATTGTGATGTCACAGTGAGCATTGTGTGACGTCACAAAGACCATTCTTTGACGTCATAGAAAGCATTGTGATGTCACAGTGAGCACTGTGTGACATCACAAAGTGCATTGTGTGACGTCACAGAAAGCATTGTGTGACGTCATAAATAGCATTGTGAGACGTCACGAAAAGCATTGTGATGTCACAGTGAGCATTGTGTGATGTCACAATGAGCATTGTGTGACATCACAAAGACTATTGTGTGACGTCACAGAAAGCATTGCGATGTCACAGTGAGCATTGTGTGATGTCATAAACACCATTGTGTGACGTCACAGAAAGCATTTTGATGTCACAGTGAGCATTGTGTGACGTCAGAGAAAGCATTGTGATGTCACAGAAAGCATTGTGTGACGTCATAAACACCATTGTGAGACGTCTCAGAAAGCTTTGTGATATCACAGTGAGCATTGTGTGACGTCACAAAGGCCATTGTTTGACGTCACAAAAAGCATTGTGATGTCACAGTGAGCACTGTGTGACGTCAGAAAGACCATTGTGTGACGTCACAGAAAGCATTGTGATGTCACAGTGAGCACTGTGTGACATCACAGAAAGCATTGTGATGTCACTGTGAGCATTGTGTGACATCACAGAAAGCATTGTGATGTCACAGTGAGCATTGAGTGATGTCACAAAGACCTTTGTGTGACGTCACAGAAAGCATTGTGATGTCACAGTGAGCACTGTGTGACGTCACAGAAGGCATTGTGATGTCACAGTGAGCATTGTGTGACGTCACTAAGACCATTGTGTGACGTCACAGAAGGCATTGTGATGTCACAGTGACCATTGTGTGACGTCACAAAGACCATTGTGTGACGTCACAAAGTCCATTGTGTGACCTCACAGAAAGCATTGTGATGTCACAGTGAGCATTGTGTGACGTCAGAAAGACCATTGTGTGACGTCACAGAAAGCATTGTGATGTCACAGTAAGCATTGTGTGACGTCACAAAGACCATTGTGTGACCTCACAGAAAGCATTGTGATGTCACAGTGAGCATTGTGTGGCGTCACAAAGACCATTGTGTGATGTCACAGAAAGCATTGTGATGTCACAGTGAGCACTGTGTGACGTCACAGAAGGCATTGTGATGTCGCAGTGAGCACTGTGTGACATCTCAAAGACCGTTGTGTGATGTCACAGAAAGCATTGTGATGTCACAGTGAGCATTGTGTGACATCACAAAGACCATTGTTTGACGTCACAGAAAGCATTGTGATGTCACAGTGAGCACTGTGTGACGTCACAAAGACCATTGTGTGATGTCACAGAAAGTATTGTGATGTCACAGTGAGCATTGTGTGACGTCACAGAAGGGATTGCGATGTCACAGTGAGCATTGTGTGATGTCACAAAGGCCATTGTGTGACATCACAGAAAGCATTGTGATGTCACAATGACCATTGTGTGACGCCACAGAAAGCATTGTGATGTCACAGAGATCATTGTGTGACGTCACAGAAAGCATTGTGATGTAACAGTGAGCATTGTGTGACGTCACAAAGACCATTGTATGACGTCACAGAAAGCATTGTGATGTCACAGTGATCATTGTGTGGCGCCAAAAACACCATTTTGTGACGTCACAGAAAGCATTGTGATGTCACAGTGAGCATTGCGAGATGTCACAGAAAGCATTGTGATGTCACAGTGAGCATTGTGTGACGTCACAAAGTCCATTGTGTGACCTCACAAAAAGAATTGTGATGTCAGAGTGAGCATTTTGTGACGTCACAATCACCGTTGTGTGAAGTCACAGAAAGCATTGTGATGTCACAGTGATTACTGTGTGACGTCACAAAGTCCCTTGTGTGACCTCACAGAAAGCATTGTGATGTCACTGTGAGCATTGTGTGATGTCACAATGACCATTACGTGACCTCACAGGAAGCATTGTGATGCCACATTGAGCGTTGTGTGACGTCACAAAGACCTTTGTGTGACCTCACAGAAAGCATTGTGATGTCACAGAGAGCATTGTGTGACATCAAAGAAAGCATTGTGATGTCACAGAAAGCATTGTGTGATGTCATAAACACCATTGTGAGACGTCACAGAAAGCATTGTGATGTCACAGTGAGCATTGTGTGACGTCACAAAGACCATTGTTTGACGACACAGAAAGCATTGTGATGTCACAGTGAGCACTGTGTGACGTCTGAAAGACCATTGTGTGAAGTCACAGAAAGCATTGTGATGTCACAGTGAGCACTGTGTGACGTCTGAAAGACCATTGTGTGAAGTCACAGAAAGCATTGTGATGTCACAGTGAGCACTGTGTGACGTCACAGAAGGCATTGTGATGTCACAGTGAGCACTGTGTGACGTCACAAAGACCATTGTGTGACGTCACAGAAAGCATTGTGATGTCACAGTGAGCACTGTGTGACGTCACAGAAGGCATTGTGATGTCACAGTGAGCACTGTGTGACGTCTCAAAGACCGTTGTGTGATGTCACAGAAAGCATTGTGATGTCACAGTGAGCAGTGTGTGACGTCACAGAAAGCATTGTGATGTCACAGTGAGCATTCTGTGACGTCACAGAAAGCATTGTGATGTCACAGTGAGCACTTGGTGACGTCACAAAGTCCATTGTTTGACATCACAGAAAGCATTGTGATGTCACATTGAGCATTGTGTGACATCACAAAGACTATTGTGTGACGTCACAGAAAGCATTGTGATGTCACAGTGAGAATTGTGTGAAGTCACAAAGGCCATTGTGTGACGTCACAGTGAGCATTGTGTGACGTCACAAAGACCATTGTGTGACGTCACAGAAAGCATTGTGATGTCACAAAGACCATTGTGTGATGTCACAGGGACCATTGTGTGACGTCACAGAAAGCATTGTGATGTCACAGTGAGCACTGTGTGATGTCACAGTGAGCATTGTGAGATGTCACAGAAAGCATTGTGATGTCACAGTGAGCACTGAGTGACGTCAGAAAGACCATTGTGTGGCATCACAAAGACCAATGTGTGACGTCACAGAAAGCATTGTGATGTCACTGTGAGGACTGTGTAATGTTACAGAAATCATTGTGTGACGTCACAGAAAGCATTGTGATGTCACAGTGAGCCTTGTGTGACGTCACAAAGAACATTGTGTGACCTCACAGAATGCATTGTGATGTCACAGTGAGCATTGTGTGACGTCACAAAGACCATTGCGTGGTGTCACTGAAAGCATTGTGATGTCACAGTGAGCATTGTGTGACATCACAAAGACCATTGTTTGACGTCACAGAAAGCATTGTGATGTCACAGTGAGCACTGTGTGACGTCACAAAGACCATTGTGTGATGTCACAGAAAGTATTGTGATGTCACAGTGAGCATTGTGTGACGTCACAGAAGGGATTGCGATGTCACAGTGAGCATTGTGTGATGTCACAAAGGCCATTGTGTGACATCACAGAAAGCATTGTGATGTCACAATGACCATTGTGTGACGCCACAGAAAGCATTGTGATGTCACAGAGATCATTGTGTGACGTCACAGAAAGCATTGTGATGTAACAGTGAGCATTGTGTGACGTCACAAAGACCATTGTATGACGTCACAGAAAGCATTGTGATGTCACAGTGATCATTGTGTGGCGCCAAAAACACCATTTTGTGACGTCACAGAAAGCATTGTGATGTCACAGTGAGCATTGCGAGATGTCACAGAAAGCATTGTGATGTCACAGTGAGCATTGTGTGACGTCACAAAGTCCATTGTGTGACCTCACAAAAAGAATTGTGATGTCAGAGTGAGCATTTTGTGACGTCACAATCACCGTTGTGTGAAGTCACAGAAAGCATTGTGATGTCACAGTGATTACTGTGTGACGTCACAAAGTCCCTTGTGTGACCTCACAGAAAGCATTGTGATGTCACTGTGAGCATTGTGTGATGTCACAATGACCATTACGTGACCTCACAGGAAGCATTGTGATGCCACATTGAGCGTTGTGTGACGTCACAAAGACCTTTGTGTGACCTCACAGAAAGCATTGTGATGTCACAGTGAGCATTGTGTTACATCAAAGAAAGCATTGTGATGTCAGAGAAAGCATTGGGTGATGTCATAAACACCATTGTGAGACGTCACAGAAAGCATTGTGATGTCACAGTGAGCATTGTGTGACGTCACAAAGACCATTGTTTGACGACACAGAAAGCATTGTGATGTCACAGTGAGCACTGTGTGACGTCTGAAAGACCATTGTGTGACGTCACAGAAAGCATTGTGATGTCACAGTGAGCACTGTGTGACGTCTGAAAGACCATTGTGTGAAGTCACAGAAAGCATTGTGATGTCACAGTGAGCACTGTGTGACGTCACAGAAGGCATTGTGATGTCACAGTGAGCACTGTGTGACGTCACAAAGACCATTGTGTGACGTCACAGAAAGCATTGTGATGTCACAGTGAGCACTGTGTGACGTCACAGAAGGCATTGTGATGTCACAGTGAGCACTGTGTGACGTCTCAAAGACCGTTGTGTGATGTCACAGAAAGCATTGTGATGTCACAGTGAGCAGTGTGTGACGTCACAGAAAGCATATTGATGTCACAGTGAGCATTCTGTGACGTCACAGAAAGCATTGTGATGTCACAGTGAGCACTTGGTGACGTCACAAAGTCCATTGTTTGACATCACAGAAAGCATTGTGATGTCACAATGAGCATTGTGTGACATCACAAAGACTATTGTGTGACGTCACAGAAAGCATTGTGATGTCACAGTGAGAATTGTGTGAAGTCACAAAGGCCATTGTGTGACGTCACAGTGAGCATTGTGTGACGTCACAAAGACCATTGTGTGACGTCACAGAAAGCATTGTGATGTCACAAAGACCATTGTGTGATGTCACAGGGACCATTGTGTGACGTCACAGAAAGCATTGTGATGTCACAGTGAGCACTGTGTGATGTCACAGTGAGCATTGTGAGATGTCACAGAAAGCATTGTGATGTCACAGTGAGCACTGAGTGACGTCAGAAAGACCATTGTGTGGCATCACAAAGACCAATGTGTGACGTCACAGAAAGCATTGTGATGTCACTGTGAGGACTGTGTAATGTTACAGAAATCATTGTGTGACGTCACAGAAAGCATTGTGATGTCACAGTGAGCCTTGTGTGACGTCACAAAGAACATTGTGTGACCTCACAGAATGCATTGTGATGTCACAGTGAGCATTGTGTGACGTCACAAAGACCATTGCGTGGTGTCACTGAAAGCATTGTGATTTCACAGTGAGCATTGTGTGATGTCACAATGACCATTGAGTGACCTCACAGAAAGCATTGTGATGTCATAGTGAGCATTGTGTGATGTCACAAAGACCACTGTGTAGCGTCACAAAACCATTGTGTGACGTCACAGAAAGCATTGTGATGTCACAGTGAGCACTGTGTGACGTCACAGAAGGCATTTTGATGTCACAGCGAGCACTGTGTGACGTCTCAAAGACAGTTGTGTGATGTCACAGAAAGCATTGTGATGTCACAGTGAGCAGTGTGTGACGTCACAGAAAGCATTGTGATGTCACAGTGAGCACTTGGTGACGTCACAAAGTCCATTGTGTGACATCACAGAAAGCATTGTGATGTCACAGTTAGCATTGGGTGACATCACAGAAAGCATTGTGATGTCACAGTGAGCATGGTGTGATGTCACATTGAGCATTGTGTGACATCACAAAGACTATTGTGTGACGTCACAGAAAGCATTGTGATGTCACAGTGAGCATTGTGTGAAGTCACAAAGGCCATTGTGTGACATCACAGAAAGCATTGTGATGTCACAAAGACCATTGTGTGATGTCACAGGGACCATTGTGTGACGTCACAAAAAGCATTGTAATGTCACAGTGAGCACTGTGTGATGTCACAGTGAGCATTGTGAGATGTCACAGAAAGCATTGTGATGTCACAGTGAGCACTGAGTGACGTCAGAAAGACCATTGTGTGGCATTACAAAGACCAATGTGTGACATCACAGAAAGCATTGTGATGTCACTGTGAGGACTGTGTGATGTCACAGAGATCATTGTGTGACGTCACAGAAAGCATTGTGATGTCACAGTGAGCCTTGTGTGACGACACAAAGACCATTGTGTGACCTCAGAGAAAGCATTGTGATGTCACAGTGAGCATTGTGTGACGTCACAAAGACCATTGCGTGGCGTCACTGAAAGCATTGTGATGTCAGTGAGCATTGTGTGATGTCACAATGACCATTGAGTGACCTCACAGAAAGCATTGTGATGTCATAGTGAGCATTGTGTGATGTCACAAAGACCACTGTGTAGCGTCACAAAACCATTGTGTGACATCACAGAAAGCATTGTGATGTCACAATGAGTACCGTGTGATGTCAGAGTGAGCATTGTGATGTCACAGTTGCACTGTGTGACGTTACAGAAAGCATTGTGATGTCACAGTGAGCATTGTGTGACGTCACAAAGACCATTGTGATATCTCACAGAAAGCATTGTGATGTCACAGTGAGCAGTGTGTGACGTCAAAAAGACCATTGTGTGACGTCACAGAAAGCATTGTGATGTCACAGTGCGCACTGTGTGACGTCACAGAAAGGATTGTGATGTCACAGTGAGCATTGTGTGACGTCACAGAAACCACTGTGATGTCACAGTGAGCACAGTGTGACGTCACAAAGTCCATTGTGTGACGTCACAGAAAGCACTGTGATGTCACAGTGAGCACAGTGTGACGTCACAAAGTCCATTGTGTGACGTCACAGAAAGCATTGTGATGTCACAGTGAGCATTGTGTGATGTCACAAAGGCCATTTTGTGACGTCACAGAAAGCATTGTGATGTCACAGTGAGCACTGTGTGACGTCACAAAGTCCATTGTGTGACCTCACAGAAAGCATTGTGATGTCACAGTGAGCATTGTGTGACGTCATGAAGACCGTTGTGTGATGTCAGAGAAGGCATTGTGATGTCACAGAGAGCATTGTGTGATGTCACAAAGACCATTGTGTGATGTCACAGAAAGCATTGTGATGTCACAGAGAGCATTGTGTGACGTCACAGAAAGCATTGTGATGTCACAGTGAACATTGTGTGATGTCACAGTGAGCACTGTGTGACACCACAAAGACCATTGTGTGATGTCACAAAGGCCTTTGTGTGACGTCACAGAAAGCATTGTGATGACAAAGTGAGTATTGTGTGATGTCACAGAAAGCATTGTGATGTCACACTGAGCACTGTGTGATGTCACAGTGAGCATTGTGTGGCGTCACAAAGACCATTGTGTGATGTCACAGAAAGCATTGTGATGTCACAGTGAGCACTGTGTGACGTCACAGAAGGTATTGTGATGTCGCAGTGAGCACTGTGTGACATCTCAAAGACCGTTGTGTGATGTCACAGAAAGCATTGTGATGTCACAGTGAGCATTGTGTGACATCACAAAGACCATTGTTTGACGTCACAGAAAGCATTGTGATGTCACAGTGAGCATTGTGTGACGTCACAGAAGGGATTGCGATGTCACAGTGAGCATTGTGTGATGTCACAAAGGCCATTGTGTGACATCACAGAAAGCATTGTGATGTCACAATGACCATTGTGTGACGCCACAGAAAGCATTGTGATGTCACAGAGATCATTGTGTGACGTCACAGAAAGCATTGTGATGTAACAGTGAGCATTGTGTGACGTCACAAAGACCATTGTATGACGTCACAGAAAGCATTGTGATGTCACAGTGATCATTGTGTGGCGTCAAAAACACCATTTTGTGACGTCACAGAAAGCATTGTGATGTCACAGTGAGCATTGTGAGATGTCACAGAAAGCATTGTGATGTCACAGTGAGCATTGTGTGACGTCACAAAGTCCATTGTGTGACCTCACAAAAAGAATTGTGATGTCAGAGTGAGCATTTTGTGACGTCACAATCACCGTTGTGTGAAGTCACAGAAAGCATTGTGATGTCACAGTGATTACTGTGTGACGTCACAAAGTCCCTTGAGTGACCTCACAGAAAGCATTGTGATGTCACTGTGAGCATTGTGTGATGTCACAATGACAATTTTGTGACCTCACAGAAAGCATTTTGATGTCACAGTGAGCATTGTGTGACGTCACAAAGACCATTGTGGGACGTCACAAAGACCATTACGTGACCTCACAGGAAGCATTGTGATGCCACATTGAGCATTGTGTGACGTCACAAAGACCTTTGTGTGACCTCACAGAAAGCATTGTGATGTCACAGTGAGCATTGTGTTACATCACAGAAAGCATTGTGATGTCAGAGAAAGCATTGGGTGATGTCATAAACACCATTGTGAGACGTCACAGAAAGCATTGTGATGTCACAGTGAGCATTGTGTGACGTCACAAAGACCATTGTTTGACGACACAGAAAGCATTGTGATGTCACAGTGAGCACTGTGTGACGTCTGAAAGACCATTGTGTGACGTCACAGAAAGCATTGTGATGTCACAGTGAGCACTGTGTGACGTCACAGAAGGCATTGTGATGTCACAGTGAGCATAGTGTGACGTCAGAAAGACCGTTGTGTGACGTTACAGAAAGCATTGTGATGTCACAGTGAGCACTGTGTGAAGTCACAAAGTCCATTGTGTGAACTCACAGAAAGCATTGTGATGTCACAGTGAGCATTGTGTGACGTCACAAAGACCGTTGTGTGATGTCACAGAAAGCATTGTGATGTCACAGTGAGCATTGTGTGACGTCACAAAGACCATTGTGTGACGTCACAGAAAGCATTGTGATGTCACAGTGAGCACTGTGTGATGTCACAAAGTCCTTGTGTGACCTCAGAGAAAGCATTGTGATGTCACTGTAGCATTGTGTGATGTCACAATGACCATTGTGTGACCTCACAAAAAGCATTGTGATGTCACAGTGAGCATTGTGTGATGTCATAAACACGATCGTATGATGTCACAGAAAGCATTGTGATGTCACAGAGAGCATTGCGTGACGTCATAAACCCCATTGTGTGATGTCACAGAACGCATTGTGATGTCACACTGAGTACTGTGTGACGTCAGAAAGTCCATTGTGTGACCTCACAGAAAGCATTGTGATGTCACAGTGAGCACAGTGTGATGTCACAAAGTGTATTGTGTGACGTCACAGAAAGCATTGTGATGTCACAGTGAGCACTGTGTGACGTCACAAAGATCATTGTGTGACGTCACAGAAAGCATTGTGATGTCACAGTGAGCGTTGTGTGACGTCACAGAAAGCATTGTGATGTCACAGTGAGCACTGTGCGACGTCACAAAGACCATTGTGTGACGTCACAGAAAGCATTGTGATGTCATAGTGAGCATTGTGTGATGTCACAAAGCCCATTGTGTGACGTCATAAAGACCATTGTGTGACATCACAGAAAGCATTGTGATGTCACAGTGAGCATTGTGTGACATCGCAAAGTCCACTGTGTGGCGTCACAAAACCATTGTGTGACATCACAGAAAGCATTGTGATCTCACTGTTTCACTGTGTGACGTTACAGAAAGCATTGTGATGTCACAGTGAGCACTGTGTGACGGCACAAAGTGCATTGTGTGACCTCACAGAAAGCATTGTGATGTCAGAGTGAGCATTGTGTGACGTCACAAACACCGTTGTGTGATGTCACAGAAAGCGTTGTGTGATGTCACAGAACGCATTGTGATGTCACACTGAGTACTGTGTGACGTCAGAAAGTCCATTGTGTGACCTCACAGAAAGCATTGTGATGTCACTGTGAGCATTGTGTGATGTCACAATGACCATTGTGTGACCTCACAGAAAGCATTGTGATGTCACAGTGAGCATTGTGTGACGTCACAAAGACCTTTGTGTGACGTCACAAAGACCTTTATGTGACGTCACAGAAAGCATTGTGATGTCACTGTGAGCATTGTGTGACGTCACAAAGACCATTAGTGACGTCACAGAAAGCATTGTGATGCTACATTGAGCATGGTGTGACGTCACAAAGACCATTGTGTGATGTCACAGAAAGCATTGTGATGTCACATTGAGCATTGTGTGATGTCATAAACAACATTGTGTGACGTCACAAAGACCATTATGTGACGTCACAGAATGCATTGTGATGTCACAGTGAGTACAGTGTGACGTTACAAAGACCATTCTGTGACGTCACACAAAGCATTGTGATGTCAGAGTGAGCACTGTGTGACCTCACAAAGAGCATTATTGTGACGTCACAGAAAGCATTGTGATGTCACAGTGAGCATTGTGTGATGTCACAAAGACCATTGTGTTATGGCACAGAATGCATTGTGATGTCACAATGACCATTGTGTGACGTCATAGAAAGCATTGTGATGTCACAGTGAGCACTGTGTGACCTCAGAAAGAGCATTATTGTGACGTCACAGAAAGCATTGTGATGTCACAGTGAGCATTGTGTGATGTCACAAAGACCATTGTGTTATGGCACAGAATGCATTGTGATGTCACAATGACCATTGTGTGACGTCATAGAAAGCATTGTGATGTCACAGTGAGCATTGTGTGACGTCACAATGACCATTGTGTGACGTCACAGAAAGCATTGTGATGTCACAGTGAGCACAGTGTGACGTCACAGTGAGCATTGTGTGATGTCACAATGGCCATTGAGTGACATCACAGAAAGCATTGTGATGTCACAGTGAGCATTGTGTGATGTCAAAGTGGGCACTGAGTAAAGTCACAAAAAGCATTGTGATGCCACTGTGAGCATTGTGTGATGTCACAAAGACCATTGTGTGACGTCAGAGAAAGCAATGTGATGTCACAGTGACCATTGTGTCACGTCAGAAAGACCATTGTGTGACATCACAGAAAGCATTGTGATGTCACAGTGAGCACTGTGTGATGTCACAGTGAACATTGTGTGACGTCACAGAAAGCATTGTGATGTCACAGTGAGCACTGTGAGACGTCACAAAGACCATTGTGTGACATCACAGAAAGCATTGTGATGTCACAGTGAGTACTGTGTGACGTCACAAAGACCATTGTGTGACGTCACAAAGACCATTGCGTGACGTCACAGAAAACATTGTGATATCACAGTGAGCACTGTGTGACGTCACAAAGACCATTGTGTGACATCAAAAAGACCATTGTGTGACATCACAGAGAGCATTGTGTGATGTCACAGTGAGCACTCTGTGACGTCACAAAAAGCATTGTGATGTCAGAGTGAGCATTGTGTGATGTCACAAAGACCATTGTCTGACGTCACAGAAAGCATTGTGATGTCACAGTGAGCATTGTGTGACGTCACAGAAAGAATTGTGATGTCAGAATAAGCATTGTGAGAAGTCTCAAAGAGCATTGTGTGACATCACAGAAAGCACTGTGATGTCACAGTGAGCACTCTGTGACGTCACAAAGACCATTGTGTGACGTCAGAAGAAGCATTGTGATGTCACAGAGCGCATTGTGTGATGTCACAGAAAGGATTGTGATGTCACAGTGAGCATTGTCTGACGTCAGAAAGACCATTGTGTGACATCACAGAAAGCACTGTGATGTCACAGTGAGCACTGTGTGATGTCACAAAGACCATTCTGTGACGTCAGAGAAAGTATTGTGACGTCACAGCGAGCATTGTATGATGTCACAATGACCGTTGTGAGACATCACAGAAAGCATTGTGATGCCACAGTGAGCATTGTGTGAGTTCACAGTGAGCATTGTGTGACGTAAGAGAAAGCATTGTGACGTCACAGTGAGTACCGAGTGACGTCAGAAAGACCATATTGTGACGTCACAGAAAGCATTGTGATGTCACAGTGAGCACTCTGTGACGTCACAAAGACCATTGTGTGACGTCACAGAAAGCATTGTGATGCCACAGTGAGCATTGTGTGACGTCACAGTGAGCATTGTGTGACGTAAGAGAAAGCATTGTGACGTCACAGTGAGCACCGAGTGACGTCAGAAAGACCATATTGTGACGTCACAGAAAGCATTGTGATGTCACTGTGAGCATTGTGTGACATCACTGAGTGCACAGTGTGATGTCACAATGACCATTGTTTGACGTCACAGAAAGCATTGTGATATCACAGTGAGCGTTGTGTGATGTCAACACCAATGTGTGATGTCACAAAGACCATTGTGTGACGTCACAGAAAGGATTGTGATGTCACAGTGAGCATTGTCTGACGTCAGAAAGACTATTGTCTGACGTCACAGAAAGCATTGTGATGTCACAATGAGCACTGTGTGATGTCACTGAGTGCACTGTGTGATGTCACAATGACCATTGTGTGACATCACAGAGCGCATTGTGTGATGTCACAGTGAGCACTCTGTGACGTCACAAAAAGCATTGTCATGTCAGAGTGAGCATTGTGTGATGTCACAAAGAGAATTGTCTGACGTCACAGAAAGCATTGTGATGTCACAGTGAGCATTGTGTGACGTCACAGAAAGCATTGTGATGTCACAGAAAGCATTGTGTGAAGTCACAAAGAGCATTGTGTGACATCACAGAAAGCATTGTGATGTCACAGTGAGCACTCTATGACGTCACAAAGACCATTGTGTGACGTCAGAAGAAGCATTGTGACGTCACAGAAAGCACTGTGTGAAGTCTCAGAGGACATTTGTGTAACGTCACAGAAAGCATTGTGATGTCACAGTGAGCATTGTGTGACGTCAAAATGACCATTGTGTGACGTCTCAGAAAGCATTATGATGTCACAGTGAGCACTGTGTGACGTCACAAAGACCATTGTGTATCATCACAGAAAGCATTGTGATGTCACAGTGAGCACTGTGTGATTTCACAAAGACCATTCTGTGACGTCACAGAAAGCATTGTGATGTCACAGCGAGCATTGTATGATGTCACAAAGACCGTTGTGTGACGTCACAAAAAGCATTGTGATGTCACAATGAGCACTGTGTGATGTCACAGTAAACATTGTGTGATGTCACAAAGACCATTCTGTGACTTCGCAGAAAGCATTGTGATGTCACAGTGAGCACTCTGTGACGTTAGAAAGACCATTGTGTGACATCACAGAAAGCATTGTGAAGTCACAGTGAGCACTGTGTGACGTCACAAAAACCATTGTGTGACGTCACAGAAAGCATTGTGATGTCACAGTGAGCACTGTGTGACGTCACAAAGACCATTGTTTGACGTCACTGAAAGCATTGTGATGTCACAGTGAGCACTGTGTGACGTCACAAAAACCATTGTGTGACGTCACAGAAAGCATTGTGAAGTCACAGTGAGCACTCTGTGACGTCAGAAAGACCATTGTGTGACGTCACAGAAAGCAATGTGATGTCACAGTGAGTACTGTGTGACGTCACAAAAACCATTGTGTGACGTCACAGAAAAGATTGTGATGTCACAGTGAGCACTGTGTGTTGTCACATTGATCATTGTGTGACATCACAGAAAGCATTGTGATGTCACAGTGAGCACTGTGAGACATCACAAAGACCATTGTGTGACATCACAGACAGCATTGTGATGTCTCAGTGAGTACTGTGTGACGTCACAAAGACCATTGTGTGACGTCACAAATACCATTGCGTGACGTCACAGAAAGCATTGTGATATCACAGTGAGCACTGTGTGACGTCACAAAGACCATTGTGTGACGTCAAAAAGACCATTGTGTGACATCACAGAGAGCATTGTGTGATGTCACAGTGAGCACTCTGTGACGTCACAAAAAGCATTGTGATGTCAGAGTGAGCATTGTGTGATGTCACAAAGACCATTGTCTGACGTCGCATAAAGCATTGTGATGTCACAGTGAGCATTGTGTGACGTCACAGTAAGCATTGTTATGTCAGAATAAGCATTGTGTGAAGTCACAAAGAGCATTGTGTGACATCACAGAAAGCATTGTGATGCACAGTGAGCACTCTGTGACGTCACAAAGACCATTGTGTGACGTCAGAAGAAGCATTGTGATGTCACAGAAAGCACTGTGTGAGGTCAAAAAGACCATTTGTGTAACGTCACAGAAAGCATTGTGATGTCACAGTGAGCATTGTGTGACGTCAAAATGACCATTGTGTGACGTCACCGAAAGCATTGTGATGCCACAATGAGCATTGTGTGACGTCACAGTGAGCATTGTGTGACGTAAGAGAAAGCATTGTGACATTACAGTGAGCACCGAGTGACATCAGAAAGACCATATTGTGACGTCACAGAAAGCATTGTGATGTCACAGTGAGCATTGTGTGACATCACTGAGTGCACTGTGTGATGTCACAATGACCATTGTTTGACGTCACAGAAGTATTGTGATATCACAGTGAGCGTTGTGTGATGTCAACACCAATGTGTGATGTCACAAAGACCATTGTGTGACATCACAGAAAGGATTGTGATGTCACAGTGAGCATTGTCTGACGTCAGAAAGACTATTGTGTGACGTCACAGAAAGCATTGTGATGTCACAATGAGCACTCTGTGATGTCACAGTGAGCACTGTGTGATGTCACAATGACCATTGTGTGACATCACAGAAAGCATTGTGATGTCACAGTGACCATTGTGTGACGTCACAGAAGGAATTGTGATGTCACAGTGAGCATTGTCTGACGTCAGAAAGACCATTGTGTGACATCACAGAAAGCATTGTGATGTCACAGTGAGCACAGTGTGATGTCACAAAGACCATTCTGTGACGTCAGAGAAAGCATTGTGATGTCACAGCGAGCATTGTATGATGTCACAATGACCGTTGTGTGACGTCACAAAAAGCATTGTGATGTCAGAATGAGCACCGTGTGATGTGACAGTGAACATTGTGTGATTTCACAAAGACCATTGTGTGTCGTCACAGAAAGCATTGTGATGCCACAGTGAGCATTGTGTGATGTCACAGTGAGCATTGTGTGACGTAAGAGAAAGCATTGTGACGTCACAGTGAGCACTGAGTAACGTCAGAAAGACCATTGTGTGACGTCACAGAAAGCATTGTGATGTCACAGAGAGCATTGTGTGACATCACTGAGTGCACTGTGTGATGTCACAAAGACCATTTGTGATGTCACAGAAAGGATTGTGATGTCACAGTGAGCATTGTCTGACGTCAGAAAGACCATTGTGTGACATCACAGAAAGCATTGTGATGTCACAGAGAGCATTGTGTGATGTCACAATGACCATTTTGTGACATCACAGAAAGCATTGTGATGTCACAGTGACCATTGTGTGATGTCAACAAACACCATTGTGTGATGACACAAAGACCATTGTGTGACGTCACAGAAAGAATTGTGATGTCACAGTGAGCATTGTCTGACGTCAGATAGACTATTGTGTGACGTCACAGAAAGCATTGTGATGTCACTGAGTGCACTGTGTGATGTCACAAAGACCATTGTGTGACATCACAGAAAGCATTGTGATGTCACAGTGAGCACTGTGTGACGTCAAAATGACCATTGTGTGACATCACAGAAAGCATTGTGATGTCACAGTGAGCACTGTGAGACGTCACAAAGATCATTGTGTGACATCACAGAAAGCATTGTGATGTCACAGTGAGTACTGTGTGACGTCACAAAGACCATTGTGTGACGTCACATATACCATTGCGTGACGTCACAGAAAGCATTGCGATATCACAGTGAGCACTGTGTGACGTCAAAAAGACCATTGTGTGACATCACTGAGCGCATTGTGTGATGTCACAGTGAGCACCCTGTGACGTCACAAAAAGCATTGTGTGACGTCACAAAGACCATTGTGTGACGTCACAGAAAGCATTGTGATATCACAGTGAGCACTGTGTGACGTCACAAAAAGACCATTGTGTGACATCAGAAGAAGCATTGTGACGTCACAGAAAGCACTGTGTGAGGTCACAGAGGCCATTTGTGTAACGTCACAGAAAGCATTGTGATATCACAGTGAGCACTGTGTGACGTTACAAAGACCATTGTGTGACATCACAGAAAGCATTGTGATGTCACTGTGAGTACTGTGTGACGTCACAAATACCATTGTGTGACGTCACAAAGACCATTGTGTGACGTCACAGAAAGCATTGTGATATCACAGTGAGCACTGTGTGACGTCAGAAAGACCATTGTGTGACGTCAAAAAGACCATTGTGTGACATCACAGAGAGCATTGTGTGATGTCACAGTGAGCACTTTGTGACGTCACAAAAAGCATTGTGATGTCAGAGTGAGCATTGTGCGATGTCACAAAGACCATTGTGTGACGTCACAGAAAGCATTGTGATGTCACAGTGAGCATTGTGTGACGTCACGGAAAGCATTGTGATGTCAGAATAAGCATTGTGTGAAGTCACAAAGAGCATTGTATGACATCACAGAAAGCATTGTGATGTCATAGTGAGCACTCTGTGATGTCACAAAGACCATTGTGTGACGTCAGAAGAAGCATTGTGATGTCACAGAAAGCACTGTGTGAGGTCACAAGGACCATATGTGTAACGTCACAGAAAGCACTGTGATGTCACAGTGAGCATTGTGTGACGTCAAAATGACCATTGTGTGATGTCACAGAAAGCATTGTGATGTCACAGCGAGCACTGTGTGACGTCAAAATGACCGTTGTGTGACGTCACAGAAAGCATTGTGGTGTCACAGTGAGCATTGTGTGACGTCAAAATGACCATTGTGTGACGTCACAGAAAGCATTGTGATTTCACAAAGAGCATTGTGTGACGTCAAAATGACCATTGTGTGACGTCACAGAAAGCATTGTGATGTCACAGTGAGCACTGTGTGATGTCACAAAGACCATTGTGTGACGTTGTCGTGGAACGCAGTTTCGCGGCAGAGTTATGGGGGAAGATACGCGAGGCGTTGACTATTTTATCAGTGATTTATTACAAAGAATGCGGATTCCCTCTTCCCGAAACTACACCACCACTGTGAATTCTTTTTGATTGAGATCAAAGTAACATTTCCGAAAATGGCAAATTAAAGAGTCTATGATGTTTAAAGAGAGTTCTTTTGAGTCTCTGGTTTGAGTTAATAGTTCGTCAGTCAGCTACTCACAGTCTATAGCTTGGTAAGGAGTCTCTCATTCTCCCTATGAGGGTCCAGGCATGCAGAATGTAGTCTCCGCGACTCGGGGTCCACCCGAGGCGAGACTAGATCGGTGAGCAGTTTGTTGTTGTTAAGTCCAGGGAAAAAACCAGAAAGGCTGGAAAAACCCAGAAGTGCAAGACGCAGACCAGGGCAAGAGCAAGAGAGCAAGAGGGCGAGAGAGTACGCGAGCGCCCCGATCCTGGCCTGTCCACCATTTTTATAATGTTCCAAGACAGGACTATCCCACAACTCGGACCATTTTTACGTTGTTCACATATATTGGTAAAAGACAGTAAGCAATCTATATAATTGGATAACATTACCTAAACAAAGTAAAGACCACTCCTCAGGCCAGCCCACCTGCAGGTGTTGGGCAGACTTGAGATAGTCGTTCCTACTTAACCAAAACAATATCCTGTTGTCTGAAAAGCGAGGTCAAGTGGAAAGAAAAACATGGCCGGTGTTTACCTTTTCACTTACCCTGGGGAGAAATCTTCCCATGGGACTGAAAGACTGTTTTGGTTTTTCGATGCTTCTGGCTTGAATGTGAGGCACTAGAAATTACACAATATAGCAAAAGCCGAGAGAAGCTTTTTGCTACTCTCCATGACAGACGTCGCAGAAAGCATTGTGATCCCACAGTGAGCATTGTGTGATGTCACAAAGACCATTCTGTGACGTCACAGAAAGCATTGTGATGTCACAGTGAGCACTGTGTGATGTCACAAAGACCATTCTGTGACGTCACATAAAGCATTGTGATGTCACAGCGAGCATTGTATGATGTCACAAAGACTGTTGTGTGAGGTCACAAAAACCATTTTGATGTCACAATGAGAACTGTGTGATGTCACAATGAGCACTGTGTGATGTCACAGTGAACATTGTGTGATGTCACAAAGACCATTCTGTGACGTCGCAGAAAGCATTGTGATGTCACAGTGAGCACTGTGTGATGTCACAAAGACCATTGTGTGACGTCACAGAAATCATTGTGATGCCACAGTGAGCATTGTGTGGCGTCACAGTGAGTATTGTGTGACGTCACAGAAAGCATTGTGACGTCACAGTGAGCACTGAGTGACGTCAGAAAGACCATTGTGTGACGTCACAGAAAGCTTTGTGATGTCACAGCGAGCATAGTGTGACATCACTGAGTGCACTGTGTGATGTCACAATGACCATTGAGTGACGTCACAGAAAGCATTGTGATATCACAGTGAGCATTGTGTGATGTCAACACCATTGTGTGATGTCACAAAGGCCATTGTGTGACGTCACAGAAAGGATTGGGATGTCAGAGTGAGCATTGTCTGACGTCAGAAAGACCATTGTGTGACATCACAGAAAGCATTGTGATGTCACAGTGAGCACTGTGTGATGTAACAAAGACCATTGTGTGACATCACAGAAAGCATTGTGATGTCACAGTGAGCACTGTGTGACGGCACAAAGTCCACTGAGCGACGTCACAGAAAGCAATGCGATGTCATAGTCAGCACTGTGAGACGTCACAAAGACAATTGTGTGACATCACAGAAAGCATTGTGATGTCACAGTGAGTACTGTGTGACGTCACAAAGACCATTGTGTGACATCATAGAAAGCATTGTGATGTCACAGTGAGCACTCTCTGACGTCACAAAAAGCATTGTGATGTCACAGTGAGCACTGTGTGATGTCACAGTGAGCATTGTCAGATGTCACAAAAAGACCATTCTGTGACGTCGCAGAAAGCATTGTGATGTCACAGTGAGCACTCTCTGACGTCACAAAGACCATTGTGTAACATCACAGAAACCATTTTGATGTCACAGTGAGCTCTGTGTGACGTCACAAAGACCATTGTGTGACGTCACAGAAAGCATTGTGATGTCACAGTGAGTACTGTGTGACGTCACAAAAACCATTGTGTGACGTCACAGAAAGCATTGTGATGTCACAGTGAGCACTGTGAGACGTCACAGAGACCATTGTGTGACATCACAGAAAGCATTGTGATGTCACAGTGAGTACTGTGTGACGTCACAAAGACCATTGTGTGACGTCACAAATACCATTGCGTGACGTCACAGAAAGCATTGTGATGTCACAGTGAGCATTGTGTGACGTACACAAAGACCAATGTGTGACGTCAAAAAGACCATTGTGTGACATCACAGAGAGCATTGTGTGATGTCACAGTGAGCACTCCGTGACGTCACAAAAAGCATTGTGATGTCAGAGTGAGCATTGTGTGATGTCACAAAGACCATTGTCTGACGTCACAGAAAGCATTGTGATGTCACAGTGAACATTGTGTGACGTCACGGAAAGCATTGTGATGTCAGAATAAGCATTGTGTGAAGTCACAAAGAGCATTGTGTGACATCACAGAAAGCATTGTGATGTCACAGTGAGCACTCAGTGACGTCACAAAGACCATTGTGTGACGTCAGAAGAAGCATTGTGATGTCACAGAAAGCACTGTGTGAGGTCACAAAGACCATTTATGTAACGTGACAGAAAGCATTGTGATGTCACAGTGAGCATTGTGTGACGTCAAAATGACCATTGTGTGACGTCACAGAAAGCATTGTGATGTCACAGTGAGCACTGTGTGACGTCACAAAGACCATTGTGTATCATCACAGAAAGAATTGTGATGTCACAGTGAGCACTGTGTGATGTCACAAAGACCATTCTGTGACGTCAGAGAAAGCATTGTGATGTCACAGCGAGCATTGTATGATGTCACAAAGACCGTTGTGTGACGTCACAAAAAGCATTGTGATGTCACAATGAGCGCTGTGTGATGTCACAGTGAACATTGTGTGATGTCACAAAGACCATTCTGTGACGTCGCACAAAGCATTGTGATGCCACAGTGAGCATTGTGTGACGTCAGAAAGACCATTGTGTGACATCACAGAAAGCATTGTGATGTCACAGTGAGCACTGTGTGATGTCACAAAGACCATATTGTGACGTCACAGAAAGCATTGTGATGTCACAGTGAGCGATGTGTGATGTCAACACCATTGTGTGATGTCACAAAGACCATTGTGTGACGTCACAGAAAGGATTGTGATGTCACAGTGAGCATTGTCTGACGTCAGAAAGACCATTGTGTGACATCACAGAAAGCATTGTGATGTCACAGTGAGCACTGTGTGATGTCACAAAGACCATTCTGTGACGTCAGAGAAAGCATTGTGATGTCACAGCGAGCATTGTATGATGTCACAATGACCGTTGTGGGACGTCACAAAAAGCATTGTGATGTCACTATGAGCACTGTGTGATGTCACAGTGAGCACTGTGTGATGTCACAATGACCATTGTGTGACATCACAGAAAGCATTGTGATGTCACAGTGACCATTGGGTGATGTCAGCAAACACCATTGTGTGATGACACAAAGTCCATTGTGTGACGTCACAGAAAGCATTGTGATGTCACAGTGAGTACTGTGTGAAGTCACAAATACCATTGTGTGACGTCACAAAGACCATTGTGTGACGTCACAGAAAGCATTGTGATATCACAGTGAGCACTGTGTGACGTCACAAAGACCATTGTGTGACGTCAAAAAGACCATTGTGTGACATCACAGAGAGCATTGTGTGATGTCACAGTGAGCACTCTGTGACGTCACAAAAAGCATTGTGATGTCAGAGTGAGCATTGTGTGATGTCACAAAGACCATTGTGTGACGTCACAGAAAGCATTGTGATGTCACAGTGAGCATTGTGTGACGTCACGGAAAGCATTGTGATGTCAGAATAAGCATTGTGTGAAGTCACAAAGAGCATTGTATGACATCACAGAAAGCATTGTGATGTCATAGTGAGCACTCTGTGATGTCACAAAGACCATTGTGTGACGTCAGAAGAAGCATTGTGATGTCACAGAAAGCACTGTGTGAGGTCACAAGGACCATATGTGTAACGTCACAGAAAGCATTGTGATGTCACAGTGAGCATTGTGTGACGTCAAAATGACCATTGTGTGATGTCACAGAAAGCAATGTGATGTCACAGTGAGCACTGTGTGACGTCAAAATGACCATTGTGTGACGTCACAGAAAGCATTGTGGTGTCACAGTGAGCATTGTGTGACGTCAAAATGACCATTGTGTGACGTCACAGAAAGCATTGTGATTTCACAAAGAGCATTGTGTGACGTCAAAATGACCATTGTGTGACGTCACAGAAAGCATTGTGATGTCACAGTGAGCACTGTGTGATGTCACAAAGACCATTGTGTGACGTCGCAGAAAGCATTGTGATCCCACAGTGAGCATTGTGTGATGTCACAAAGACCATTCTGTGACGTCACAGAAAGCATTGTGATGTCACAGTGAGCACTGTGTGATGTCACAAAGACCATTCTGTGACGTCACAGAAAGCATTGTGATGTCACAGTGAGCACTGTGTGATGTCACAAAGACCATTCTGTGACGTCACATAAAGCATTGTGATGTCACAGCGAGCATTGTATGATGTCACAAAGACCGTTGTGTGAGGTCACAAAAAGCATTTTGATGTCACAATGAGCACTGTGTGATGTCACAATGAGCACTGTGTGATGTCACAGTGAACATTGTGTGATGTCACAAAGACCATTCTGTGACGTCGCAGAAAGCATTGTGATGTCACAGTGAGCACTGTGTGATGTCACAAAGACCATTGTGTGATGTCACAGAAATCATTGTGATGCCACAGTGAGCATTGTGTGGCGTCACAGTGAGTATTGTGTGACGTCACAGAAAGCATTGTGACGTCACAGTGAGCACTGAGTGACGTCAGAAAGACCATTGTGTGACGTCACAGAAAGCTTTGTGATGTCACAGCGAGCATAGTGTGACATCACTGAGTGCACTGTGTGATGTCACAATGACCATTGAGTGACGTCACAGAAAGCATTGTGATATCACAGTGAGCATTGTGTGATGTCAACACCATTGTGTGATGTCACAAAGGCCATTGTGTGACATCACAGAAAGGATTGGGATGTCAGAGTGAGTATTGTCTGACGTCAGAAAGACCATTGTGTGACATCACAGAAAGCATTGTGATGTCACAGTGAGCACTGTGTGATGTCACAAAGACCATTGTGTGACATCACAGAAAGCATTGTGATGTCACAGTGAGCACTGTGTGACGGCACAAAGTCCACTGAGCGACGTCACAGAAAGCATTGCGATGTCATAGTCAGCACTGTGAGACGTCACAAAGACAATTGTGTGACATCACAGAAAGCATTGTGATGTCAAAGTGAGTACTGTGTGACGTCACAAAGACCATTGTGTGACATCACAGAAAGCATTGTGACGTCACAGTGAGTACTGTGTGACGTCACAAAGACCATTGCATGACGTCACAAATACCATTGCGTGACGTCACAGAAAGCATTGTGATATCACAGTGAGCACTGTGTGACGTACACTAAGACCAATGTGTGACGTCAAAAAGACCATTGTGTGCCATCACAGAGCGCATTGTGTGACGTCACAGAAAGGATTGTGATGTCACAGTGAGCATTGTCTGACGTCAGAAAGACCATTGTGTGACATCAGAGAAAGCATTGTGATGTCACAGTGAGCACTGTGTGATGTCACAATGACCATTGTGTGACATCAGAGAAAGCATTGTGATGTCACAGTGACCATTGTGTGATGTCAACAAACACCACTGTGTGATGTCACAAAGACCATTGTGTGACGTCACAGAAAGAATTGTGATGTCACAGTGAGCATTGTGTGACGTCACAGAAAGCATTGTGATGTCAGAATAAGCATTGTGAGAAGTCTCAAAGAGCATTGTGTGACATCACAGAAAGCATTGTGATGTCACAGTGAGCACTCTGTGACGTCACAAAGACCATTGTGTGACATCACAGAAAGCATTGTGATGTCACAGTGAGCACTGCGTGACGTCACAAATACCACTGTGTGACGTCACAAATACCATTGTGTGACATCACAGAAAGCATTGTGATATCACAGTGAGCATTGTGGGATGTCACAATGAGCATTGTGTGACGTCACAGAAAGCGTTGTGATGTCACAGTGAGCACTGTGTGACGTCAGAAAGACTATTGTGTGACGTCAAAGAAAGCATTGTGATGTCACAGTGAGCATTGTGTGACTTCACTGAGTTCACTGTGTGATGTCACAATGACCATTGTGTGTCGTCAGAAGAAGCATTGTGATGTCACAGTGAGCACTGTGTGACGGCACAATGACCGTTGTGTGATGTCACAGAAAGCATTGTGATGTCACAGTGAGCACAGTGTGACATCACAAAGTCCATTGTGTGACCTCACAGAAAGCATTGTGATGTCACTGTGAGCATTGTGTGACATCACACAGACCATTGTGTGACGACACAAAGACCATTGTGTGACGTCAGAGAAAGCATTGTGATGTCACAGTGAGCACTGTGTGATGTCACAGTGAACATTGTGTGACGTCACAGAAAGCATTGTGATGTCACAGTGAGCACTGTGAGACGTCACAAAGACCATTGTGTGACATCACAGAAAGCATTGTGATGTCACAGTGAGTACTGTGTGATGTCACAAAGACCATTGTGTGACGTCACAAAGACCATTGCGTGACGTCACAGAAAACATTGTGATATCACAGTGAGCACTGTGTGACGTCACAAAGACCATTGTGTGACATCAAAAAGACCATTGTGTGACATCACAGAGAGCATTGTGTGATGTCACAGTGAGCACTCTGTGACGTCACAAAAAGCATTGTGATGTCAGAGTGAGCATTGTGTGATGTCACAAAGACCATTGTCTGACGTCACAGAAAGCATTGTGATGTCACAGTGAGCATTGTGTGACGTCACAGAAAGCATTGTGATGTCAGAATAAGCATTGTGAGAAGTCTCAAAGAGCATTGTGTGACATCACAGAAAGCATTGTGATGTCACAGTGAGCACTCTGTGACGTCACAAAGACCATTGTGTGACGTCAGAAGAAGCATTGTGATGTCACAGAGCGCATTGTGTGATGTCACAGAAAGGATTGTGATGTCACAGTGAGCATTGTCTGACGTCAGAAAGACCATTGTGTGACATCACAGAAAGCATTGTGATGTCACAGTGAGCACTGTGTGATGTCACAAAGACCATTCTGTGACGTCAGAGAAAGCATTGTGACGTCACAGCGAGCATTGTATGATGTCACAATGACCGTTGTGAGACATCACAGAAAGCATTGTGATGCCACAGTGAGCATTGTGTGAGTTCACAGTGACCATTGTGTGACATCACAGAAAGCATTGTGACGTCACAGTGAGCACCGAGTGACGTCAGAAAGACCATATTGTGACGTCGCAGAAGGCATTGTGATGTCACAGTGAGCACTCTGTGACGTCACAAAGACCATTGTGTGACGTCACAGAAAGCATTGTGATGCCACAGTGAGCATTGTGTGACGTCACAGTGAGCATTGTGTGACGTAAGAGAAAGCATTGTGACGTCACAGTGAGCACCGAGTGACGTCAGAAAGACCATATTGTGACGTCACAGAAAGCATTGTGATGTCACTGTGAGCATTGTGTGACATCACTGAGTGCACTGTGTGATGTCACAATGACCATTGTTTGACGTCACAGAAAGCATTGTGATATCACAGTGAGCGTTGTGTGATGTCAACACCAATGTGTGATGTCACAAAGACCATTGTGTGACGTCACAGAAAGGATTGTGATGTCACAGTGAGCATTGTCTGACGTCAGAAAGACTATTGTCTGACGTCACAGAAAGCATTGTGATGTCACAACGAGCACTGTGTGATGTCACTGAGTGCACTGTGTGATGTCACAATGACCATTGTTTGACGTCACAGAAAGCATTGTGATATCACAGTGAGCATTGTGTGATGTCAACACCAATGTGTGATGTCACAAAGACCATTGTGTGACGTCACAGAAAGGATTGTGATGTCACAGTGAGCATTGTCTGACGTCAGAAAGACTATTGTCTGACGTCACAGAAAGCATTGTGATGTCACAATGAGCACTGTGTGATGTCACTGAGTGCACTGTGTGATGTCACAATGACCATTGTGTGACATCACAGAAAGCATTGTGATGTCACAGTGACCATTGTGTGACGTCACAGAAAGAATTGTGATGTCACAGTGAACATTGTCTGACGTCAGAAAGACTATTGTGTGACGTCACAGAAAGCATTGTGATGTCACAGTGAGCACTGTGTGATGTCACAAAGACTATTGTGTGACGTCACAGAAAGCATTGTGATGTCACAGTGAGCACTGTGAGACGTCACAAAGACCATTGTGTGACATCACAGAAAGCATTGTGATGTCACAGTGAGTACTGTGTGGCGTCACAAAGACCATTGTGTGACGTCACAAATACCATTGCGTGACGTCACAGAAAGCATTGTGATGTCACAGTGAGCATTGTGTGATGTCACAAAGACCATTGTGTGACATCACAGAAAGCATTGGGATATCACAGTGAGCACTGTGTGACGTCAAAAAGACCATTGTGTGACATCACAGAGCGCATTGTGTGATGTCACAGTGAGCACTCTGTGACGTCACAAAAAGCATTGTGATGTCAGAGTGAGCATTGTGTGATGTCACAAAGAGAATTGTCTGACGTCACAGAAAGCATTGTGATGTCACAGTGAGCATTGTGTGACGTCACAGAAAGCATTGTGATGTCACAGAAAGCATTGTGTGAAGTCACAAAGAGCATTGTGTGACATCACAGAAAGCATTGTGATGTCACAGTGAGCACTCTATGACATCACAAAGACCATTGTGTGACGTCAGAAGAAGCATTGTGACGTCACAGAAAGCACTGTGTGAGGTCTCAGAGGACATTTGTGTAACGTCACAGAAAGCATTGTGATGTCACAGTGAGCATTGTCTGACGTCAGAAAGACCATTGTTTGACATCACAGAAAGAATTGTGATGTCACAGTGAGCATTGTGTGATGTCACAATGACCATTGTGTGACATCACAGAAAGCATTGTGATGTCACAGTGACCATTGTGTGATGTCAACAAACACCATTGTGTGATGTCACAAAGACCATTGTGTGACGTCACAGAAAGCATTGTGATGTCACAGTGAGCACTGTGTGATGTCACAAAGACCATTGTGTGACATCACAGAAAGCATTGTGATGTCACAGTGAGCACTGTGTGTCGTCGAAATGACCATTGTGTGACATCACAGAAAGCATTGTGATGTCACAGTGAGCACTGTGAGACGTCACAAAGACCATTGTGTGACATCACAGAAAGCATAGTGATGTCACAGTGAGCACTGCGTGACGTCACAAATACCATTGTGTGACGTCACAAATACCATTGTGTGACATCACAGAAAGCATTGTGATATCACAGTGAGCATTGTGGGATGTCACAATGAGCATTGTGTGACGTCACAGAAAGCGTTGTGATGTCACAGTGAGCACTGTGTGACGTCAGAAAGACTATTGTGTGACATCAAAGAAAGCATTGTGATGTCACAGTGAGCATTGTGTGACTTCACTGAGTTCACTGTGTGATGTCACAATGACCATTGTGTGTCGTCAGAAGAAGCATTGTGATGTCACAGTGAGCACTGTGTGACGGCACAATGACCGTTGTGTGATGTCACAGAAAGCATTGTGATGTCACAGTGAGCACAGTGTGACATCACAAAGTCCATTGTGTGACCTCACAGAAAGCATTGTGATGTCACTGTGAGCATTGTGTGACATCACACAGACCATTGTGTGACGACACAAAGACCATTGTGTGACGTCAGAGAAAGCAATGTGATGTCACAGTGAGCATTGTGTCACGTCAGAAAGACCATTGTGTGACATCACAGAAAGCATTGTGATGTCACAGTGAGCACTGTGTGATGTCACAGTGAACATTGTGTGACGTCACAGAAAGCATTGTGATGTCACAGTGAGCACTGTGAGACGTCAGAAAGACCATTGTGTGACATCACAGAAAGCATTGTGATGTCACAGTGAGTACTGTGTGACGTCACAAAGACCATTGTGTGACGTCACAAAGACCATTGCGTGACGTCACAGAAAACATTGTGATATCACAGTGAGCACTGTGTGACGTCACAAAGACCATTGTGTGACATCAAAAAGACCATTGTGTGACATCACAGAGAGCATTGTGTGATGTCACAGTGAGCACTCTGTGACGTCAAAAAAGCATTGTGATGTCAGAGTGAGCATTGTGTGATGTCACAAAGACCATTGTCTGACGTCACAGAAAGCATTGTGATGTCACAGTGAGCATTGTGTGACGTCACAGAAAGCATTGTGATGTCAGAATAAGCATTGTGAGAAGTCTCAAAGAGCATTGTGTGACATCACAGAAAGCATTGTGATGTCACAGTGAGCACTCTGTGACGTCACAAAGACCATTGTGTGACGTCAGAAGAAGCATTGTGATGTCACAGAGCGCATTGTGTGATGTCACAGAAAGGATTGTGATGTCACAGTGAGCATTGTCTGACGTCAGAAAGACCATTGTGTGACATCACAGAAAGCATTGTGATGTCACAGTGAGCACTGTGTGATGTCACAAAGACCATTCTGTGACGTCAGAGAAAGCATTGTGACGTCACAGCGAGCATTGTATGATGTCACAATGACCGTTGTGAGACATCACAGAAAGCATTGTGATGCCACAGTGAGCATTGTGTGAGTTCACAGCGAGCATTGTGTGACGTAAGCGAAAGCATTGTGACGTCACAGTGAGCACCGAGTGACGTCAGAAAGACCATATTGTGACGTCACAGAAAGCATTGTGATGTCACAGTGAGCACTCTGTGACGTCACAAAGACCATTGTGTGACGTCACAGAAAGCATTGTGATGCCACAGTGAGCATTGTGTGACGTCACAGTGAGCATTGTGTGACGTAAGAGAAAGCATTGTGACATCACAGTGAGCACCGAGTGACGTCAGAAAGACCATATTGTGACGTCACAGAAAGCATTGTGATGTCACTGTGAGCATTGTGTGACATCACTGAGTGCACTGTGTGATGTCACAATGACCATTGTTTGACGTCACAGAAAGCATTGTGATATCACAGTGAGCGTTGTGTGATGTCAACACCAATGTGTGATGTCACAAAGACCATTGTGTGACGTCACAGAAAGGATTGTGATGTCACAGTGAGCATTGTCTGACGTCAGAAAGACTATTGTCTGACGTCACAGAAAGCATTGTGATGTCACAATGAGCACTGTGTGATGTCACTGAGTGCACTGTGTGATGTCACAATGACCATTGTGTGACATCACAGAAAGCATTGTGATGTCACAGTGACCATTGTGTGACGTCACAGAAAGAATTGTGATGTCACAGTGAGCATTGTCTGACGTCAGAAAGACTATTGTGTGACGTCACAGAAAGCATTGTGATGTCACAGTGAGCACTGTGTGATGTCACAAAGACTATTGTGTGACGTCACAGAAAGCATTGTGATGTCACAGTGAGCACTGTGAGACGTCACAAAGACCATTGTGTGACATCACAGAAAGCATTGTGATGTCACAGTGAGTACTGTGTGGCGTCACAAAGACCATTGTGTGACGTCACAAATACCATTGCGAGACGTCACAGAAAGCATTGTGATGTCACAGTGAGCATTGTGTGATGTCACAAAGACCATTGTGTGACATCACAGAAAGCATTGGGATATCACAGTGAGCACTGTGTGACGTCAAAAAGACCATTGTGTGACATCACAGAGCGCATTGTGTGATGTCACAGTGAGCACTCTGTGACGTCACAAAAAGCATTGTGATGTCAGAGTGAGCATTGTGTGATGTCACAAAGAGCATTGTCTGACGTCACAGAAAGCATTGTGATGTCACAGTGAGCATTGTGTGACGTCACAGAAAGCATTGCGATGTCACAGAAAGCATTGTGTGAAGTCACAAAGAGCATTGTGTGACATCACAGAAAGCATTGTGATGTCACAGTGAGCACTCTATGACATCACAAAGACCATTGTGTGACGTCAGAAGAAGCATTGTGACGTCACAGAAAGCACTGTGTGAGGTCTCAGAGGACATTTGTGTAACGTCACAGAAAGCATTGTGATGTCACAGTGAGCACTGTGTGATTTCACAAAGACCATTCTGTGATGTCACAGAAAGCATTGTGATGTCACAGCGAGCATTGTATGATGTCACAAAGACCGTTGTGTGACGTCACAAAAAGCATTGTGATGTCACAATGAGCACTGTGTGATGTCACAGTAAACATTGTGTGATGTCACAAAGACCATTCTGTGACTTCGCAGAAAGCATTGTGATGTCACAGTGAGCACTCTGTGACGTTAGAAAGACCATTGTGTGACATCACAGAAAGCATTGTGAAGTCACAGTGAGCACTGTGTGACGTCACAAAAACCATTGTGTGACGTCACAGAAAGCATTGTGATGTCACAGTGAGCACTGTGTGACGTCACAAAGACCATTGTGTGACGTCACAGAAAGCATTGTGATGTCACAGTGAGCACTGTGTGACGTCACAAAAACCATTGTGTGACGTCACAGAAAGCATTGTGAAGTCACAGTGAGCACTCTGTGACGTCAGAAAGACCATTGTGTGACGTCACAGAAAGCAATGTGATGTCACAGTGAGTACTGTGTGACGTCACAAAAACCATTGTGTGACGTCACAGAAAAGATTGTGATGTCACAGTGAGCACTGTGTGTTGTCACATTGATCATTGTGTGACATCACAGAAAGCATTGTGATGTCACAGTGAGCACTGTGAGACATCACAAAGACCATTGTGTGACATCACAGACAGCATTGTGATGTCTCAGTGAGTACTGTGTGACGTCACAAAGACCATTGTGTGACGTCACAAATACCATTGCGTGACGTCACAGAAAGCATTGTGATATCACAGTGAGCACTGTGTGACGTCAGAAAGACCATTGTGTGACGTCAAAAAGCCCATTGTGTGACATCACAGAGAGCATTGTGTGATGTCACAGTGAGCACTCTGTGACGTCACAAAAAGCATTGTGATGTCAGAGTGAGCATTGTGTGATGTCACAAAGACCATTGTCTGACGTCACAGAAAGCATTGTGATGTCACAGTGAGCATTGTGTGACGTCACAGAAAGCATTGTTATGTCAGAATAAGCATTGTGTGAAGTCACAAAGAGCATTGTGTGACATCACAGAAAGCATTGTGATGCACAGTGAGCACTCTGTGATGTCACAAAGACCATTGTGTGACGTCAGAAGAAGCATTGTGATGTCACAGAAAGCACTGTGTGAGGTCAAAAAGACCATTTGTGTAACGTCACAGAAAGCATTGTGATGTCACAGTGAGCATTGTGTGACGTCACAATGACCATTGTGTGACGTCACAGAAAGCATTGTGATGTCACAGTGAGCACTGTGTGACGTCACAAAGACCATTGTGTGACGTCAGACAAAGCATTGTGATGTCACAACGAGCATTGTATGATGTCACAATGACCGTTGTGTGACGTCACAAAAAGCATTGTGATGTCACAATGAGCACTGTGTGATGTCACAGTGAACATTGTGTGATGTCACAAAGACTATTCTGTGACGTCGCAGAAGGCATTGTGATATCACAGTGAGCACTCTGTGACGTCACAAAGACCATTGTGTGACGTCACCGAAAGCATTGTGATGCCACAATGAGCATTGTGTGACGTCACAGTGAGCATTGTGTGACGTAAGAGAAAGCATTGTGACATCACAGTGAGCACCGAGTGACATCAGAAAGACCATATTGTGACGTCACAGAAAGCATTGTGATGTCACAGTGAGCATTGTGTGACATCACTGAGTGCACTGTGTGATGTCACAATGACCATTGTTTGACGTCACAGAAGTATTGTGATATCACAGTGAGCGTTGTGTGATGTCAACACCAATGTGTGATGTCACAAAGACCATTGTGTGACATCACAGAAAGCATTGTGATGTCACAGTGAGCATTGTGTGACGTCAAAATGACCATTGTGTGACGTCACAGAAAGCATTGTGATGTCACAATGAGCACTGTGTGATGTCACAGTGAGCACTGTGTGATGTCACAATGACCATTGTGTGACATCACAGAAAGCATTGTGATGTCACAGTGACCATTGTGTGACGTCACAGAAAGAATTGTGATGTCACAGTGAGCATTGTCTGACGTCAGAAAGACCATTGTGTGACATCACAGAAAGCATTGTGATGTCACAGTGAGCACAGTGTGATGTCACAAAGACCATTCTGTGACGTCAGAGAAAGCATTGTGATGTCACAGCGAGCATTGTATGATGTCACAATGACCGTTGTGTGACGTCACAAAAAGCATTGTGATGTCAGAATGAGCACCGTGTGATGTGACAGTGAACATTGTGTGATGTCACAAAGACCATTGTGTGTCGTCACAGAAAGCATTGTGATGCCACAGTGAGCATTGTGTGATGTCACAGTGAGCATTGTGTGACGTAAGAGAAAGCATTGTGACGTCACAGTGAGCACTGAGTAACGTCAGAAAGACCATTGTGTGACGTCACAGAAAGCATTGTGATGTCACAGAGAGCATTGTGTGACATCACTGAGTGCACTGTGTGATGTCACAAAGACCATTTGTGATGTCACAGAAAGGATTGTGATGTCACAGTGAGCATTGTCTGACGTCAGAAAGACCATTGTGTGACATCACAGAAAGCATTGTGATGTCACAGTGAGCATTGTGTGATGTCACAATGACCATTTTGTGACATCACAGAAAGCATTGTGATGTCACAGTGACCATTGTGTGATGTCAACAAACACCATTGTGTGATGTCACAAAGACCATTGTGTGACGTCACAGAAGGAATTGTGATGTCACAGTGAGCATTGTCTGACGTCAGATAGACTATTGTGTGACGTCACAGAAAGCATTGTGATGTCACTGAGTGCACTGTGTGATGTCACAAAGACCATTGTGTGACATCACAGAAAGCATTGTGATGTCACAGTGAGCACTGTGTGACGTCAAAATGACCATTGTGTGACATCACAGAAAGCATTGTGATGTCACAGTGAGCACTGTGAGACGTCACAAAGACCATTGTGTGACATCACAGAAAGCATTGTGATGTCACAGTGAGTACTGTGTGACGTCACAAAGACCATTGTGTGACGTCACATATACCATTGCGTGACGTATCACAGTATCACAGTATCACAGTATCACCAAGGTTGGAAGAGACCTCACAGATCATCAAGTCCAACCCTTTACCACAGTGCCCAAGGCTAGACCATGGCACCAAGTGCCACATCCAACCTTGCCTTGAACTGCCCCAGGGACGACGACTCCACCACCTCCCCAGGCAGCCCATTCCAGTGCCCAATGACTCTCTCAGTGAAGAACTTTCTCCTCACCTCTAGCCGAAATTTCCCCTGGCGCAGCCTGAGGCTGTGTCCTCTTGTTCTGGAGCTGGCCACCTGAGAGAAGAGAGCAACCTCCTCCTGGCCACAACCACCCCTCAGGTAGTTGTAGACAGCAATAAGATCACCCCTGAGCCTCCTCTTCTCCAGGCTAAACAACCCCAGCTCCCTAAGCCTCTCCTCGTAGGGCTTGTGCTCAAGGCCTCTCCCCAGCCTCATTGCCCTTCTCTGGACACGCTCAAGCATCTCAATGTCCTTCCTAAACTGGGGGGCCCAGAACTGAACGCAGTACTCGAGGTGTGGTCTGACCAGTGCAGAGTACAGGGGCAGAATGACCTCCCTGCTCCTGCTGACTACACCACTCCTGATACAAGCCAGGATGCCACTGGCTCTCTTGGCCACCTGGGCACACTGCTGGCTCATGTTCAGGCGGGTATCAATCAGTACCCCCAGATCCCTCTCTGTCTGGCTGCTCTCCAGCCACTCCGACCCCAGCCTGTATCTCTGCATGGGGTTGTTGTGGCCAAAGTGCAGCACCCTGCACTTTGAGCTATTGAACCCCATCCCATTGGCCTCTGCCCATCTGTGCAGGCGGTCAAGGTCCCGCTGCAGAGCCCTTCTGCCCTCCAGCTCAGTCACATCTGCCCCCAGCTTAGTGTCATCTGCAAACTTGCTGATGACTGACTCGATGCCCTCATCCAGATCATCTATGAAGATGTTAAAGAGGATGGGGCCCAGCACTGATCCCTGAGGGACACCACTAGTGACTGGCCGCCAGCTGGATGTGGCACCATTCACCACCACTCTCTGGGTCCGGCCCTGCAGCCAGTTCCTAACCCAGCACAGAGTGTTACCATCCAAGCCGCGGGTTGACAGCTTAGCCAGCAGTTTGCTGTGGGGGACAGTGTCAAAGGCCTTGCTGAAGTCCAGATAGACTACATCCACAGGCCTCCCCACATCCACCAAGCGGGTCACCTGATCATAGAAGGAGATCAGGTTAGAAAGGCAGGATCTGCCCTTCCTAAACCCATGCTGGCTGGACCTGAGATATTTGCCATCCCTCAGGTGCGCAGTTATTGGCCCCAAGAGAACCTGCTCCATCAGTTTCCCTGGCACTGAGGTCAGGCTGACGGGTCTGTAGTTCCCAGGTTCCTCCATCCGACCCTTTTTGTGGATGGGGACCACGTTGGCCATTTTCCAGTCTCCTGGAACCTCTCCGGTGAGCCAGGACTGCTGGAAAATGATGGAGAGTGGCTTGGCCAGCTCAGCTGCCAGCTCTCTCAGCACCCTGGGATGGATCCCATCTGGTCCCATGGACTTGTGGGTGTCCAGATGGCTCAGCAGGTCCTGAACTAATTCCTCATGAATTTCCAGGGGAACACACTGCTCCCCGACCCCATCCCCCAGTTTAAGAGGCCATTTGCCTCCTCCTCCTCTCTCCTTACTGTTGAAAACTGAGGCAAAGAAGGCATTCAGGACCTCTGCCTTTGCTTCATCATCAGTTATAGTGTTCCCCTCCTGGTCCAGTAAGGAGTGGAGGGTCTTCTTGCCCTTCCTTTTAGCATTGATAAATTTATAAAAGTGTTTTTTGTTAACTTTCACGGAAGTGGCCAGCCTAAGTTCTAGCTGAGCCTTAGCCTCTCTAATTTTTCTCCTACATAGTCTGGCTACCTCCTTAAACACATCAGGAGAAGCCTTCCCCTCCTTCCAGAGGCGATACACCCTCTTTTTCTCCCCCACTTCCTTCAGGAGCTCTTTGCTCATCCAGGCTGGTCGCCTCCCCCTGCGGCTCATCTTTCGGCATGTGGGAACTGCCAGTTCCTGTGCCTTCAAGAGCTCCTGTTTAAAGTAAGTCCAACCATCCTGCACCCCTTTGTTCTCAAGAACTGCTGCCCAGGGGACATTGGAAATAAGTTCCTTGAGCAAATTGAAGTTTGCCCTCCTAAAGTCCAAGGTGTAGGTTTTGTTGAGGTGCCTCCCTACCTCCCTGTATATTGAAAACTCCACTAACTCGTGGTCGCTACACCCCAGGCAGCCTCCCACTATCACATCTCCTACCAGCCCTTCTCTGTTGGAGAGCAGCAGGTCAAGCTGAGCTTGACCCCTGGTAGGCTCGTTTAACAGTTGGGTCATGAAGCTGTCCTCCATGCACTCCAGAAATCTCCTGGACTGCCTCCTCTCTGCTGAATTAAGTTCCCAGCAGATATCTGGCAGGTTAAAGTCACCCACAAGGACAAGATCTGAAGATCTTGAGACAGCCTCCAACTGTTTGTAAAATATCTCATCTGTTCCCTCATCCTGGTTGGGTGGTCTGTAACAGACTCCAACCAGGATGTCAGATTTATTAGTCCTACCTCTGATTTTAATCCACAGGGTCTCTACCCCTTCATCCCTCACTTCTAGCTCAATGGCATGGAGTGACTCTCTAATATACAGGGCCACCCCTCCTCCTCTTCTCCCTTGCCTATCTCTCCTGAAAAGGTTATATCCCTCCAGTATAACAGCCCAGTCATGTCTGTCGTCCCACCAAGTTTCTGAAATGGCAACTACATCGTAGTCCCCCTGGTGGACCAGGACTTCCAATTCCTCCTGTTTGTTACCCAAGCTGCGTGCATTGGTGTAGATACACTTCAGCTGGGCTCTCGATTCAATTGTCCTTAGTTTCCTTCCATCTCTCTCCTTCTCAGAGAGAGTAATTTCCTCACCCACCCCCTTCAGACCTAGTTTAAAGCCCGCCTAATGAGCCCTGCCAACTCCAGTGCCAGGACTCTCCTGCCCTTCCTAGATAACTGCACCCCATCACAAGCCAGCAGGTCCAGCGCAGTAAAAGTTCCCCCATGATCAAAAAACCCAAAACACCGCCGCTCACACCATCCCTTCAGCCATTTGTTGATATCGTAGGTTCTGCTATTCCTCTCTGTGAACTCCCTTGCCACAGAGGGAACTGAGCAGAACACCACCTGCGCTCCCGCCCCATCTATCAATTTCCCCAGGGCTTTAAATTCCTTTTTAATTGCCCTGGTCCCCTTCTTTTCAATTTCATCGCTGCCAGCCTGTATTACCAACAAGGGGTAATAATCAGAGGGCTGGATTAGGTTTGGGAGTCTCCTGGTGATGTCCCTAACCCGGGCACCAGGAAGGGAGCAGACCTCCCTGTGAGACGGGTCGGGACGACAAATGGGTCCCTCTGTCCCCCTCAAGATGGAGTCCCCGACAACTACAACCCTTCTCTTTTTCTTGTTTTTTGTGGAGCTAGTCACCACAGTTGGTGACGTCACAGAAAGCATTGCGATATCACAGTGAGCACTGTGTGACGTCAAAAAGACCATTGTGTGACATCACAGAGCGCATTGTGTGATGTCACAGTGAGCACCCTGTGACGTCACAAAAAGCATTGTGATGTCAGAGTGAGCATTGTGTGATGTCACAAAGAGCATTGTCTGACGTCACAGAAAGCATTGTGATGTCACAGTGAGCACTGTGTGACGTCACAAAAAGACCATTGTGTGACCTCAGAAGAAGCATTGTGACGTCACAGAAAGCACTGTGTGAGGTCACAGAGGCCATTTGTGTAACGTCACAGAAAGCATTGTGATATCACAGTGAGCACTGTGTGACGTCACAAAGACCATTGTGTGACATCACAGAAAGCATTGTGATGTCACTGTGAGTACTGTGTGACGTCACAAATACCATTGTGTGACGTCACAAAGACCATTGTGTGACGTCACAGAAAGCATTGTGATATCACAGTGAGCACTGTGTGACGTCAGAAAGACCATTGTGTGACGTCAAAAAGACCATTGTGTGACATCACAGAGAGCATTGTGTGATGTCACAGTGAGCACTCTGTGACGTCACAAAAAGCATTGTGATGTCAGAGTGAGCATTGTGCGATGTCACAAAGACCATTGTCTGACGTCACAGAAAGCATTGTGATGTCAGAATAAGCATTGTGAGAAGTCTCAAAGAGCATTGTGTGACATCACAGAAAGCATTGTGATGTCACAGTGAGCACTCTGTGACGTCACAAAGACCATTGTGTGACGTCAGAAGAAGCATTGTGATGTCACAGAGCGCATTGTGTGATGTCACAGAAAGGATTGTGATGTCACAGTGAGCATTGTCTGACATCAGAAAGACCATTGTGTGACATCACAGAAAGCATTGTGATGTCACAGTGAGCACTGTGTGATGTCACAAAGACCATTCTGTGACGTCAGAGAAAGCATTGTGACGTCACAGCGAGCATTGTATGATGTCACAATGACCATTGTGAGACATCACAGAAAGCATTGTGATGCCACAGTGAGCATTGTGTGAGTTCACAGTGAGCATTGTGTGACGTAAGAGAAAGCATTGTGACGTCACAGTGAGCACCGAGTGACGTCAGAAAGACCATATTGTGACGTCACAGAAAGCATTGTGATGTCACAGTGAGCACTCTGTGACGTCACAAAGACCATTGTGTGACGTCACAGAAAGCATTGTGATGCCACAGTGAGCATTGTGTGACGTCACAGTGAGCATTGTGTGACGTAAGAGAAAGCATTGTGACGTCACAGTGAGCACCGAGTGACGTCAGAAAGAACATATTGTGACGTCACAGAAAGCATTGTGATGTCACTGTGAGCATTGTGTAACATCACTGAGTGCACTGTGTGATGTCACAATGACCATTGTTTGACGTCACAGAAAGCATTGTGATATCACAGTGAGCGTTGTGTGATGTCAACACCAATGTGTGATGTCACAAAGACCATTGTGTGACGTCACAGAAAGGATTGTGATGTCACAGTGAGCATTGTCTGACGTCAGAAAGACTATTGTCTGACGTCACAGAAAGCATTGTGATGTCACAATGAGCACTGTGTGATGTCACTGAGTGCACTGTGTGATGTCACAATGACCATTGTGTGACATCACAGAAAGCATTGTGATGTCACAGTGACCATTGTGTGACGTCACAGAAAGAATTGTGATGTCACAGTGAACATTGTCTGACGTCAGAAAGACTATTGTGTGACGTCACAGAAAGCATTGTGATGTCACAATGAGCACTGTGTGATGTCACAAAGACTATTGTGTGACGTCACAGAAAGCATTGTGATGTCACAGTGAGCACTGTGAGACGTCACAAAGACCATTGTGTGACATCACAGAAAGCATTGTGATGTCACAGTGAGTACTGTGTGGCGTCACAAAGACCATTGTGAGACGTCACAAATACCATTGCGTGACGTCACAGAAAGCATTGTGATGTCAGCGTGAGCATTGTGTGATGTCACAAAGACCATTGTGTGACATCACAGAAAGCATTGGGATATCACAGTGAGCACTGTGTGACGTCAAAAAGACCATTGTGTGACATCACAGAGCGCATTGTGTGATGTCACAGTGAGCACTCTGTGACGTCACAAAAAGCATTGTGATGTCAGAGTGAGCATTGTGTGATGTCACAAAGAGAATTGTCTGACGTCACAGAAAGCATTGTGATGTCACAGTGAGCATTGTGTGACGTCACAGAAAGCATTGTGATGTCACAGAAAGCATTGTGTGAAGTCACAAAGACCATTGTGTGACATCACAGAAAGCATTGTGATGTCACAGTGAGCACTCTATGACATCACAAAGACCATTGTGTGACGTCAGAAGAAGCATTGTGACGTCACAGAAAGCACTGTGTGAGGTCTCAGAGGACATTTGTGTAACGTCACAGAAAGCATTGTGATGTCACAGTGAGCATTGTGTGACGTCAAAATGACCATTGTGTGACGTCACAGAAAGCATTATGATGTCACAGTGAGCACTGTGTGACGTCGCAAAGACCATTGTGTATCATCACAGAAAGCATTGTGATGTCACAGTGAGCACTGTGTGATTTCACAAAGACCATTCTGTGACGTCACAGAAAGCATTGTGATGTCACAGCGAGCATTGTATGATGTCACAAAGACCGTTGTGTGACGTCACAAAAAGCATTGTGATGTCACAATGAGCACTGTGTGATGTCACAGTAAACATTGTGTGATGTCACAAAGACCATTCTGTGACTTCGCAGAAAGCATTGTGATGTCACAGTGAGCACTCTGTGACGTCAGAAAGACCATTGTGTGACATCACAGAAAGCATTGTGAAGTCACAGTGAGCACTGTGTGACGTCACAAAAACCATTGTGTGACGTCACAGAAAGCATTGTGATGTCACAGTGAGCACTGTGTGACGTCACAAAGACCATTGTGTGACGTCACAGAAAGCATTGTGATGTCACAGTGAGCACTGTGTGACGTCACAAAAACCATTGTGTGACGTCACAGAAAGCATTGTGAAGTCACAGTGAGCACTCTGTGACGTCAGAAAGACCATTGTGTGACGTCACAGAAAGCAATGTGATGTCACAGTGAGCACTGTGTGACGTCACAAAAACCATTGTGTGACGTCACAGAAAGCATTGTGATGTCACAGAGAGCACTGTGTGTTGTCACATTGATCATTGTGTGACATCACAGAAAGCATTGTGATGTCACAGTGAGCACTGTGAGACATCACAAAGACCATTGTGCGACGTCACAGAGAGCATTGTGATGTCACAGTGAGCATTGTGTGACGTCACAAAGACCATTGTGTGATGTCACAACTACCATTGTGTGACGTCACAGAAAGCATTGTGATGTCACAGTGAGCACTGTGTGACGTCATAAAGACCATTGTGTGACGTCAAAAAGCCCATTGTGTGACATCACAGAGAGCATTGTGTGATGTCACAGTGAGCACTCTGTGACGTCACAAAAAGCATTGTGATGTCAGAGTGAGCATTGTGTGATGTCACAAAGACCATTGTCTGACGTCACAGAAAGCATTGTGATGTCACAGTGAGCATTGTGTGACGTCACAGAAAGCATTGTTATGTCAGAATAAGCATTGTGTGAAGTCACAAAGAGCATTGTGTGACATCACAGAAAGCATTGTGATGCACAGTGAGCACTCTGTGATGTCACAAAGACCATTGTGTGACGTCAGAAGAAGCATTGTGATGTCACAGAAAGCACTGTGTGAGGTCAAAAAGACCATTTGTGTAACGTCACAGAAAGCATTGTGATGTCACAGTGAGCATTGTGTGACGTCAAAATGACCATTGTGTGACGTCACAGAAAGCATTGTGATGTCACAGTGAGCACTGTGTGACGTCACAAAGACCATTGTGTGACGTCAGACAAAGCATTGTGATGTCACAACGAGCATTGTATGATGTCACAATGACCGTTGTGTGACGTCACAAAAAGCATTGTGATGTCACAATGAGCACTGTGTGATGTCACAGTGAACATTGTGTGATGTCACAAAGACTATTCTGTGACGTCGCAGAAGGCATTGTGATATCACAGTGAGCACTCTGTGACGTCACAAAGACCATTGTGTGACGTCACCGAAAGCATTGTGATGCCACAATGAGCATTGTGTGACGTCACAGTGAGCATTGTGTGACGTAAGAGAAAGCATTGTGACATCACAGTGAGCACCGAGTGACATCAGAAAGACCATATTGTGACGTCACAGAAAGCATTGTGATGTCACAGTGAGCATTGTGTGACATCACTGAGTGCACTGTGTGATGTCACAATGACCATTGTTTGACGTCACAGAAGTATTGTGATATCACAGTGAGCGTTGTGTGATGTCAACACCAATGTGTGATGTCACAAAGACCATTGTGTGACATCACAGAAAGGATTGTGATGTCACAGTGAGCATTGTGTGACGTCACAAAGACCATTGTGTGACGTCACAGAAAGCATTGTGATGTCACAATGAGCACTGTGTGATGTCACAGTGAGCACTGTGTGATGTCACAATGACCATTGTGTGACATCACAGAAAGCATTGTGATGTCACAGTGACCATTGTGTGACGTCACAGAAAGAATTGTGATGTCACAGTGAGCATTGTGTGACGTCAGAAAGACCATTGTGTGACATCACAGAAAGCATTGTGATGTCACAGTGAGCACAGTGTGATGTCACAAAGACCATTCTGTGACGTCAGAGAAAGCATTGTGATGTCACAGCGAGCATTGTATGATGTCACAATGACCGTTGTGTGACGTCACAAAAAGCATTGTGATGTCAGAATGAGCACCGTGTGATGTGATAGTGAACATTGTGTGATGTCACAAAGACCATTGTGTGACGTCACAGAAAGCATTGTGATGCCACAGTGAGCATTGTGTGATGTCACAGTGAGCATTGTGTGACGTAAGAGAAAGCATTGTGACGTCACAGTGAGCACTGAGTAACGTCAGAAAGACCATTGTGTGACGTCACAGAAAGCATTGTGATGTCACAGAGAGCATTGTGTGACATCACTGAGTGCACTGTGTGATGTCACAAAGACCATTTGTGATGTCACAGAAAGGATTGTGATGTCACAGTGAGCATTGTGTGATGTCAGAAAGACCATTGTGTGACATCACAGAAAGCATTGTGATGTCACAGTGAGCATTGTGTGATGTCACAATGACCATTTTGTGATGTCACAGAAAGCATTGTGATGTCACAGTGATCATTGTGTGATGTCAACAAACACCATTGTGTGATGTCACAAAGACCATTGTGTGACGTCACAGAAGGAATTGTGATGTCACAGTGAGCATTGTCTGACGTCAGATAGACTATTGTGTGACGTCACAGAAAGCATTGTGATGTCACTGAGTGCACTGTGTGATGTCACAAAGACCATTGTGTGACATCACAGAAAGCATTGTGATGTCACAGTGAGCACTGTGTGACGTCAAAATGACCATTGTGTGACATCACAGAAAGCATTGTGATGTCACAGTGAGCACTGTGAGACGTCACAAAGACCATTGTGTGACATCACAGAAAGCATTGTGATGTCACAGTGAGTACTGTGTGACGTCACAAAGACCATTGTATGACGTCACATATACCATTGCGTGACGTCACAGAAAGCATTGCGATATCACAGTGAGCACTGTGTGACGTCAAAAAGACCATTGTGTGACATCACAGAGCGCATTGTGTGATGTCACAGTGAGCACCCTGTGACGTCACAAAAAGCATTGTGATGTCAGAGTGAGCATTGTGTGATGTCACAAAGAGCATTGTCTGACGTCACAGAAAGCATTGTGATGTCACAGTGAGCACTGTGTGACAGCACAAAGACGATTGTGTTACATTACAGAAAGCATTGTGATGTCACAGTGAGTACAGTGTGACATCACAAAGACCATTGTGTGAGGTCACAGAATGCATTGTGATGTCACAGTGAGCATTGTGTGACGTCACAGTGAGCATTGTGTGAAGTCACAGAAAGCATTGTGATGTCGCAGTGAGCACTGTGTGACGTCAGAAAGCATTGTGATGTCACAGTGAGCATTGTGTGGCGTCACAGTGAGCATTGTGTGACGTCACAGAAAGCATTGTGATGCCACAGTGAGCATTGTGTGATGTCACAAAGACCATTCTGTGACGTCACAGAAAGCATTGTGATGTCGCAGTGAGCACTGTGTGACGTCAGAAAGCATTGTGATGTCACAGTGAGCATTGTGTGACGTCACAAAGAGCATTGTGTAACGTCACAAGAAGCATTGTGGTGTCACAGTGAGCATTGTGTGAGGTCACAAAGAGCATTGTGTGACGTCACAGAAAGCATTGTGATGTCCCAGTGAGCATTGTGTGACGTCACAGAAAGCATTGTGATGTCACAGTGACCATTGTGTGATGTCAACAAACACCATTGTGTGATGTCACAAAGACCATTGGGTGACGTAACAGAAAGAATTGTGATGTCACAGTGAGCATTGTCTGACGTCAGATAGACTATTGTGTGATGTCACAGAAAGCATTGTGATGTCACAGTGAGCACTGTGTGATGTCACAAAGACCATTGTGTGACATCACAGAAAGCATTGTGATGTCACAGTGAGCACTGTGTGACGTCAAAATGACCATTGTGTGACATCACAGAAAGCATTGTGATGTCACAGTGAGCACTGTGAGACGTCACAAAGTCCATTGTGTGACATCACAGAAAGCATTGTGATGTCACAGTGAGTACTGTGTGACGTCACAAAGACCATTGTGTGACGTCACATATACCATTGCGTGACGTCACAGAAAGCATTGTGATATCACAGTGAGCACTGTGTGACGTCAAAAAGACCATTGTGTGACATCACAGAGCGCATTGTGTGATGTCACAGTGAGCACCCTGTGACGTCACAAAAAGCATTGTGATGTCAGAGTGAGCATTGTGTGATGTCACAAAGAGCATTGTCTGACGTCACAGAAAGCATTGTGATGTCACAGTGAGCACTGTGTGACGTCACAAAAAGACCATTGTGTGACGTCAGAAGAAGCATTGTGACGTCACAGAAAGCACTGTGTGAGGTCACAGAGGCCATTTGTGTAACGTCACAGAAAGCATTGTGATATCACAGTGAGCACTGTGTGACGTCACAAAGACCATTGTGTGACATCACAGAAAGCATTGTGATGTCACAGTGAGTACTGTGTGACGTCACAAATACCATTGTGTGACGTCACAAAGACCATTGCGTGACGTCACAGAAAGCATTGTGATATCACAGTGAGCACTGTGTGACGTCAGAAAGACCATTGTGTGACGTCAAAAAGACCATTGTGTGACATCACAGAGAGCATTGTGTGATGTCACAGTGAGCACTCTGTGACGTCACAAAAAGCATTGTGATGTCAGAGTGAGCATTGTGCGATGTCACAAAGACAATTGTGTGACGTCACAGAAAGCATTGTGATGTCACAGTGAGCATTGTGTGACGTCACGGAAAGCATTGTGATGTCAGAATAAGCATTGTGTGAAGTCACAAAGAGCATTGTGTGACATCACAGAAAGCATTGTGATGTCACAGTGAGCACTCTGTGACGTCACAAAGACCATTGTGTGACGTCAGAAGAAGCATTGTGATGTCACAGAAAGCACTGTGTGAGGTCACAAAGACCATTTGTGTAACGTCACAGAAAGCATTGTGATGTCACAGTGAGCATTGTGTGACGTCAAAATGACCATTGTGTGACATCACAGAAAGCATTGTGATGTCACAGTGAGCACTGTGTGACGTCAAAATGACCATTCTGTGACTTCGCAGAAAGCATTGTGGTGTCACAGTGAGCATTGTGTGACATCAAAATGACCATTGTGTGACATCACAGAAAGCATTGTGATGTCACAGTGAGCACTGTGTGATGTCACAAAGACCATTGTGTGACGTCACAGAAATCATTGTGATGCCACAGTGAGCATTGTGTGGCGTCACAGTGAGCATTGTGTGACGTCACAGAAAGCATTGTGATGCCACAGTGAGCACTGTGTGACGTCACAAAGACCATTGTGTGACGTCACAGAAAGCATTGTGATGTCGCAGTGAGCACTGTGTGACGTTAGAAAGCATTGTGATGTCACAGTGAGCATTGTGTGACGTCACAAAGAGCATTGTGTAACGTCACAAGAAGCATTGTGATGTCACAGTGAGCATTGTGTGAGGTCACAAAGAGCATTGTGTGACGTCACAGAAAGCATTGTGATGTCACAGTAAGCATTGTATGACGTCATAATGAGCATTGTGTGACGTCACAGAAAGCATTGTGATGTCCCAGTGAGCATTGTGTGACGTCACAGAAAGCATTGTGATGTCACAGTGAGCATTGTGTGACGTCACAAAGACCATTGTTTGACGTCACAAGAAGCATTGTGATGTCACAGTGAGCATTGTTTGGAGTCACAAATACCATTGTGTGGCGTCACAGAATGCATTGTGATGTCACAGTAGAGGACTGTGTGAGGTCACAAAGACCATTGTGTGACGTCACAGAAAGCATTGTGATGTCACCGTGAGGACTGTGTGATGTCAGAAAGCATTGTGGTGTCGCAGTGAGCATTGTATGACGTCACAATGACCATTGTGTGAAGCCACAGAAAGCACTGTGATGTCACAGTGAGCATTGCGTGGAGTCACAAAGACCATTGTGTGACGTCACAGAAAGGATTGTGATGTCACAGTGAGCATTGTCTGACGTCAGAAAGACTATTGTGTGACGTCACAGAAAGCATTGTGATGTCACAGTGAGCACAGTGTGATGTCACAGTGAGCACTGTGTGATGTCACAATGCCCATTGTGTGATATCAGAGAAAGCATTGTGATGTCACAGTGACCATTGTGTGACGTCACAGAAAGAATTGTGATGTCACAGTGAGCATTGTCTGACGTCAGAAAGACTATTGTGTGACGTCACAGAAAGCATTGTGATGTCACAGTGAGCACTGTGTGATGTCACAAAGACCATTGTGTGACGTCACAGAATGCATTGTGATGTCACAGTGAGCACTGTGTGACGTCACAAAGACCATTGTGTGACGTCACAAATACCATTGTGTGACATCACAGAAAGCAATGTGATGTCACAGTGAGCATTGTGTGATGTCACAATGAGCATTGTGTGACGTCACAGAAAGCATTGTGATGTCACAGAGAGCACTGTGTGACGTCAGAAAGACTATTGTGTGACGTCAAAGAAAGCATTGTGATGTCACAGTGAGCATTGTGTAACGTCATTGAAAGCATTGTGATGTCACAGTGAGCATTGTGTGAAGTCACAAACACGATTGTGTGACCTCACAAACACGATAGTGTGACGTCACAGAAAGCATTGTGACGTCACAGTGAGCACTGAGTGACGTCACAAACACCATTAGTGTGACGTCACAGAATGCATTTTCCTGTCACAGTGAGCATTGTGTGACATCACTGAGTGCACTGTGTGATGTCACAATGACCACTGTGTGACGTCACAGAAAGCAGAGTGATGTCACAGCGAGCATTCTGTGACGTCATAATGACCGATGTGTGACGTCACAGAAAGCATTGTGACGTCACAGTGAACATTGAGTGATGTCACAGTGAGCATTCTGTGACATCACTGAGTGCACTTTGAGATGTCACAATGACCATTGTGTGACATCATAGAAAACATTGTGATGTCACACTGAGGACTGAGTGACGTCAGAAAGACCATTTGTGACGTCACAGAAAGGATTGTGATGTCACAGTGAGCATTGTCTGACGTCAGAAAGACCATTGTGTGACATCACAGAAAGCATTGTGATGTCACAGTGAGCATTGTATGATGTCACAATGACCATTGTGTGACATCACAGAAAGCATTGTGATGTCACAGTGACCATTGTGTGATGTCAACAAACACCATTGTGTGATGTCACAAAGACCATTGTGTGACGTCACAGAAAGAATTGTGATGTCACAGTGAGCATTGTCTGACGTCAGATAGACTATTGTGTGACGTCACAGAAAGCATTGTGATGTCACAGTGAGCACTGTGTGATGTCACAAAGACCATTGTGTGACATCACAGAAAGCATTGTGATGTCACAGTGAGCACTGTGTGACGTCAAAATGACCATTGTGTGACGTCACAGAAAGCATTGTGATGTCACAGTTAGCATTGTGTGATGTCACAAAGACCATTGTGTGACATCACAGAAAGCATTGTGATGTCACAGTGAGTACTGTGTGACGTCACAAAGACCATTGTGTGACGTCACATATACCATTGCGTGACGTCACAGAAAGCATTGTGATATCACAGTGAGCACTGTGTGACGTCAAAAAGACCATTGTGTGACATCACAGAGCGCATTGTGTGATGTCACGGTGAGCACCCTGTGACGTCACAAAAAGCATTGTGATGTCAGAGTGAGCATTGTGTGATGTCACAAAGAGCATTGTCTGACGTCACAGAAAGCATTGTGATGTCACAGTGAGCACTGTGTGACGTCACAAAAAGACCATTGTGTGACGTCAGAAGAAGCATTGTGACGTCACAGAAAGCACTGTGTGAGGTCACAGAGGCCATTTGTGTGACGTCACAGAAAGCATTGTGATATCACAGTGAGCACTGTGTGACGTCACAAAGACCATTGTGTGACATCACAGAAAGCATTGTGATGTCACTGTGAGTACTGTGTGACGTCACAAATACCATTGTGTGACGTCGCAAAGACCATTGCGTGGCGTCACAGAAAGCATTGTGATATCACAGTGAGCACTCTGTGACGTCACAAAAAGCATTGTGATGTCAGAGTGAGCATTGTGCGATGTCTCAAAGACCATTGTGTGATGTCACAGAAAGCATTGTGATGTCACAGTGAGCATTGTGTGACGTCACGGAAAGCATTGTGATGTCAGAATAAGCATTGTGTGAAGTCACAAAGAGCATTGTGTGACATCACAGAAAGCATTGCGATGTCACAGTGAGCACTCTGTGACGTCACAAAGACCATTGTGTGATGTCAGAAGAAGCATTGTGATGTCACAGAAAGCACTGTGTGAGGTCACAAAGACCATTTGTGTAACGTCACACAAAGCATTGTGATGTCACAGTGAGCATTGTGTGACGTCAAAATGACCATTGTGTGATGTCACAGAAAGCATTGTGATGTCACAGTGAGCACTGTGTGACGTCAAAATGACCATTGTGTGACGTCACAGAAAGCATTGTGGTGTCACAGTGAGCATTGCGTGACATCAAAATGACCATTGTGTGACGTCACAGAAAGCATTGTGATGTCACAGTGAGCACTGTGTGATGTCACAAAGACCATTGTGTGACGTCACAGAAATCATTGTGATGCCACAGTGAGCATTGTGTGGCGTCACAGTGAGCATTTTGTGACGTCACAGAAAGCATTGTGATGCCACAGTGAGCATTGTGTGATGTCACAAAGACCATTGTGTGACGTCACAGAAAACATTGTGATGTGGCAGCGAGCACTGTGTGACGTTAGAAAGCATTGTGATATCACAGTGAGCACTGTGTGACGTCAGAAAGACCATTGTGTGACGTCAAAAAGACCATTGTGTGACATCACAGAGAGCATTGTGTGATGTCACAGTGAGCACTCTGTGACGTCACAAAAAGCATTGTGATATCACAGTGAGCACTGTGTGACGTCACAAAGACCATTGTGTGACATCACAGAAAGCATTGTGATGTCACTGTGAGTACTGTGTGACGTCACAAATACCATTGTGTGACGTCGCAAAGACCATTGCGTGGCGTCACAGAAAGCATTGTGATATCACAGTGAGCACTCTGTGACGTCACAAAAAGCATTGTGATGTCAGAGTGAGCATTGTGCGATGTCTCAAAGACCATTGTGTGATGTCACAGAAAGCATTGTGATGTCACAGTGAGTACTGTGTGACGTCACAAAGACCATTGTGTGACGTCACATATACCATTGCGTGACGTCACAGAAAGCATTGTGATATCACAGTGAGCACTGTGTGACATCAAAAAGACCATTGTGTGACATCACAGAGCGCATTGTGTGATGTCACGGTGAGCACCCTGTGACGTCACAAAAGGCATTGTGATGTCAGAGTGAGCATTGTGTGATGTCACAAAGAGCATTGTCTGACGTCACAGAAAGCATTGTGATGTCACAGTGAGCACTGTGTGACGTCACAAAAAGACCATTGTGTGACGTCAGAAGAAGCATTGTGACGTCACAGAAAGCACTGTGTGAGGTCACAGAGGCCATTTGTGTAACGTCACAGAAAGCATTGTGATATCACAGTGAGCACTGTGTGACGTCACAAAGACCATTGTGTGACATCACAGAAAGCATTGTGATGTCACTGTGAGTACTGTGTGACGTCACAAATACCATTGTGTGACGTCGCAAAGACCATTGCGTGACGTCACAGAAAGCATTGTGATATCACAGTGAGCACTGTGTGACGTCAGAAAGACCATTGTGTGACGTCAAAAAGACCATTGTGTGACATCACAGAGAGCATTGTGTGATGTCACAGTGAGCACTCTGTGACGTCACAAAAAGCATTGTGATGTCAGAGTGAGCATTGTGCGATGTCACAAAGACCATTGTGTGACGTCACAGAAAGCATTGTGATGTCACAGTGAGCATTGTGTGACGTCACAGAAAGCATTGTGATGTCAGAATAAGCATTGTGTGAAGTCACAAAGAGCATTGTGTGACATCACAGAAAGCATTGTGATGTCACAGTGAGTACTCTGTGACGTCACAAAGACCATTGTGTGACATCAGAAGAAGCATTGTGATGTCACAGAAAGCACTGTGTGAGGTCACAAAGACCATTTGTGTAACGTCACAGAAAGCATTGTGATGTCACAGTGAGCATTGTGTGACGTCAAAATGACCATTGTGTGATGTCACAGAAAGCATTGTGATGTCACAGTGAGCACTGTGTGACGTCACAAAGACCATTGTGTGACGTCACAGAAAGCATTGTGGTGTCACAGTGAGCACTGTGTGACGTCACAATGACCATTGTGTGACGTCACAGAAAGCATTGTGATGTCACAGTGAGCACTGTGTGACGTCACAAAGACCATTGTGTGACGTCACAGAAATCATTGTGATGCCACAGTGAGCATTGTGTGATGTCACAAAGACCATTCTGTGACGTCACAGAAAGCATTGTGATGTCGCAGTGAGCACTGTGTGACGTTAGAAAGCATTGTGATGTCACAGTGAGCACTGTGTGACGTCACAAAGAGCTTTGAGTGACGTCACAAGAAGCATTGTGATGTCACAGTGAGCATTGTGTGAGGTCACAAAGAGCATTGTGTGACGTCACAGAAAGCATTGTGATGTCACAGTGAGCACTGTGTGACGTCATAATGACCATTGTGTGACGTCACAGAAAGCATTGTGATGTCCCAGTGAGCATTGTGTGACGTCACAGAAAGCATTGTGATTTCACAGTGAGCATTGTGTGACGTCACAAAGACCATTGTTTGACGTCACAAGAAGCATTGTGATGTCACAGTGAGCATTGTTTGGAGTCACAAATACCATTGTGTGGCGTCACAGAATGCATTGTGATGTCACAGTAGAGGACTGTGTGACGTCAGAAAGCATTGTGGTGTCGCAGTGAGCATTGTATGACGTCACAATGACCATTGTGTGAAGCCACAGAAAGCACTGCGATGTCACAGTGAGCATTGCGTGGAGTCACAAAGACCATTGTGTGACGTCACAGAAAGGATTGTGATGTCACAGTGAGCATTGTCTGACGTCAGAAAGACTATTGTGTGACGTCACAGAAAGCATTGTGATGTCACAATGAGCACTGTGTGATGTCACAGTGAGCACTGTGTGATGTCACAATGACCATTGTGTGATATCAGAGAAAGCATTGTGATGTCACAGTGACCATTGTGTGATGTCACAGAAAGAATTGTGATGTCACAGTGAGCATTGTCTGACGTCAGAAAGACTATTGTGTGACGTCACAGAAAGCATTGTGATGTCACAGTGAGCACTGTGTGATGTCACAAAGACCATTGTGTGACATCACAGAAAGCATTGTGATGTCACAGTGAGCACTGTGTGTCGTCGAAATGACCATTGTGTGACGTCACAGAAAGCATTGTGATGTCACAGTGAGCACTGTGAGACGTCACAAAGACCATTGTGTGACATCACAGAAAGCATTGTGATGTCACAGTGAGCACTGCGTGACGTCACAAAGACCATTGTGTGACGTCACAAATACCATTGTGTGACATCACAGAAAGCATTGTGATATCACAGTGAGCATTGTGGGATGTCACAATGAGCATTGTGTGACATCACAGAAAGCGTTGTGATGTCACAGTGAGCACTGTGTGACGTCAGAAAGACCATTGTGTGACGTCAAAGAAAGCATTGTGATGTCACAGTGAGCATTGTGTGACTTCACTGAGTGCACTGTGTGATGTCACAATGACCATTGTGTGTCGTCAGAAGAAGCATTGTGATGTCACAGCAAGCACTGTGTGACGTCACAAAGAACATTGTGTGACGTCACAGAAAGCATTGTGATGTCTCAGTGAGCACTGTGTGACGGCACAAAGTCCACTGTGTGATGTCACAGAAAGCACTGTGATGTCACAGTGAGCACTGTGTGACGGCACAATGACCGTTGTGTGACGTCACAGAAAGCATTGTGATGTCACAGTGAGCACAGTGTGACATCACACAGACCATTGTGTGACGTCACAGAAAGCATTGTGATGTCACACTGAGCATTGTGTGACGTCACAAAGACCATTGTGTGACGTCACAGAAAGCATTGTGATGTCACAGTGAGCACAGTGTGACATCACACAGTCCATTGTGTGACGTCACAGAAAGCATTGTGATGTCACAGTGAGCACTGTGTGATGTCACAAAGACCATTGTGTGACGTCAGAGAAAGCATTGTGATGTCACAGCGAGCATTGTATGATGTCACAATGACCGTTGTGTGACGTCACAAAAAGCATTGTGATGTCACAATGAGCACTTTGTGATGTCACTGTGAGCACTGTGTGATGTCACAATGACCATTGTGTGACATCACAGAAAGCATTGTGATGTCACAGTGACCATTGTTTGATGTCAGCAAACACAATTGTGTGATGACACAAAGTCCATTGTGTGACATCACAGAAAGCATTGTGATGTCACAGTGAGCACTGTGTGATGTCACAAAGACCATTGTGTGACTTCACAGAAAGCATTGTGATGTCACAGTGAGCACTCTGTGACGTCACAAAGACCATTGTGTGACGTCACAAATACCATTTCGTGACCTCACAGAAAGCATTGTGATATCACAGTGAGCACTGTGTGACGTCACAAAGACCATTGTGTGACGTCAAAAAGACCATTGTGTGCCATCACAGAGCGCATTGTGGGACGTCACAGAAAGGATTGTGATGTCACAGTGAGCATTGTCTGACGTCAGAATGACCATTGTGTGACATCACAGAAAGCATTGTGATGTCACAGTGAGCACTGTGTGATGTCACAATGACCATTGTGTGACGTCACAGAAAGCATTGTGATGTCACAGTGACCATTGTGTGATGTCAACAAACACCATTGTGTGATGTCACAAAGACCATTGTGTGACGTCACAGAAAGAATAGTGATGTCACAGTGAGCATTGTCTGACGTCAGAAGGACTATTGTGTGACGTCACAGAAAGCATTGTGATGTCACAGTGAGCACTGTGTGATGTCACAAAGACCATTGTGTGACATCACAGAAAGCATTGTGATGTCACAGTGAGCACTGTGTGTCGTCAAAATGACCATTGTGTGACATCACAGAAAGAATTGTGATGTCACAGTGAGCACTGTGTGACGTCACAAAGACCATTGTGTGACATCACAGAAAGCATTGTGATGTCACAGTGAGCACAGTGTGACGTCACAAAGACCATTGTGTGACGTCACAAATACCATTGTGTGACATCACAGAAAGCATTGTGATATCACAGTGAGCATTGTGGGATGTCACAATGAGCATTGTGTGACGTCACAGAAAGCGTTGTGATGTCACAGTGAGCACTGTGTGACGTCAGAAAGACTATTGTGTGACGTCAAAGAAAGCATTGTGATGTCACAGTGAGCATTGTGTGACTTCACTGAGTGCACTGTGTGATGTCACAATGACCATTGTGTGTCGTCAGAAGAAGCATTGTGATGTCACAGCAAGCACTGTGTGACGTTACAAAGACCATTGTGTGACGTCACAGTAAGCATTGTGATGTCACAGTGAGCATTGTGTGACGGCACAAAGTCCACTGTGTGACGTCACAGAAAGCATTGTGATGTCACAGTGAGCACTGTGTGATGTCACAATGACCATTGTGTGACGTCACAGAAAGCATTGTGATGTCACAGTGAGCACTCTGTGACGTCACAAAAAGCATTGTGATGTCACAGTGAGCATTGTGTGATGTCACAAAGACCATTGTGTGATGTCACAGAAAGCATTGTGATGTCACAGTGAGCATTGTGTGACGTCACAGAAAGCATTGTGATGTCACAGTGAGCATTGTGTGAAGTCACAAAGAGCATTGTGTGACATCACAGAAAGCATTGCGATGTCACAGTGAGCACTCTGTGACGTCACAAAGACCATTGTGTGACGTCAGAAGAAGCATTGTGATGTCACAGAAAGCACTGTGTGAGGTCACAAAGACCATTGTGTAACGTCACACAAAGCATTGTGATGTCACAGTGAGCATTGTGTGACATCACAAAGACCATTGTGTGATGTCACAGAAAGCATTGTGATGTCACAGTGAGCACTGTGTGACGTCAAAATGACCATTGTGTGACGTCACTGTGAGCATTGCGTGACATCACAATGACCATTGTGTGACGTCACAGAAAGCATTGTGATGTCACAGTGAGCACTGTGTGATGTCACAAAGACCATTGTGTGACGTCACAGAAATCATTGTGATGCCACAGTGAGCATTGTGTGGCGTCACAGTGAGCATTTTGTGACGTCACAGAAAGCATTGTGATGCCACAGTGAGCATTGTGTGATGTCACAAAGACCATTCTGTGACGTCACAGAAAGCATTGTGATGTCGCAGTGAGCACTGTGTGACGTCAGAAAGCATTGTGATGTCACAGTGAGCATTGTGTGACGTCACAAAGAGCATTGTGTAACGTCACAAGAAGCATTGTGATGTCACAGTGAGCATTGTGTGAGGTCACAGAAAGCATTGTGTGACATCACAGAAAGCATTGTGATGTCACAGCGAGCATTCTGTGACGTCATAATGACCGATGTGTGACGTCACAGAAAGCATTGTGACGTCACAGTGATCATTGAGTGATGTCACAGTGAGCATTCTGTGACATCACTGAGTGCACTTTGAGATGTCACAATGACCATTGTGTGACATCATAGAAAACATTGTGATGTCACACTGAGGACTGAGTGACGTCAGAAAGACCATTTGTGACGTCACAGAAAGGATTGTGATGTCACAGTGAGCATTGTCTGATGTCAGAAAGACCATTGTGTGACATCACAGAAAGCATTGTGATGTCACAGTGAGCATTGTATGATGTCACAATGACCATTGTGTGACATCACAGAAAGCATTGTGATGTCACAGTGACCATTGTGTGATGTCAACAAACACCATTGTGTGATGTCACAAAGACCATTGTGTGACGTCACAGAAAGAATAGTGATGTCACAGTGAGCATTGTCTGAGGTCAGATAGACTATTGTATGACGTCACAGAAAGCATTGTGATGTCACAGTGAGCACTGTGTGATGTCACAAAGACCATTGTGTGACATCACAGAAAGCATTGTGATGTCACAGTGAGCACTGTGTGACGTCACAAAGACCATTGTGTGACGTCACAGAAAGCATTGTGATGTCACAGTGAGCATTGTGTGATGTCACAAAGACCATTGTGTGACATCACAGAAAGCATTGTGATGTCACAGTGAGTACTGTGTGACGTCACAAAGACCATTGTGTGACGTCACATATACCATTGCGTGACGTCACAGAAAGCATTGTGATATCACAGTGAGCACTGTGTGACATCAAAAAGACCATTGTGTGACATCACAGAGCGCATTGTGTGATGTCACGGTGAGCACCCTGTGACGTCACAAAAGGCATTGTGATGTCAGAGTGAGCATTGTGTGATGTCACAAAGAGCATTGTCTGACGTCACAGAAAGCATTGTGATGTCACAGTGAGCACTGTGTGACGTCACAAAAAGACCATTGTGTGACATCAGAAGAAGCATTGTGACGTCACAGAAAGCACTGTGTGAGGTCACAGAGGCCATTTGTGTAACGTCACAGAAAGCATTGTGATATCACAGTGAGCACTGTGTGACGTCACAAAGACCATTGTGTGACATCACAGAAAGCATTGTGATGTCACTGTGAGTACTGTGTGACGTCACAAATACCATTGTGTGACGTCGCAAAGACCATTGTGTGACGTCACAGAAAGCATTGTGATATCACAGTGAGCACTGTGTGACGTCAGAAAGACCATTGTGTGACGTCAAAAAGACCATTGTGTGACATCACAGAGAGCATTGTGTGATGTCACAGTGAGCACTCTGTGACGTCACAAAAAGCATTGTGATGTCAGAGTGAGCATTGTGCGATGTCACAAAGACCATTGTGTGACGTCACAGAAAGCATTGTGATGTCACAGTGAGCATTGTGTGACGTCACGGAAAGCATTGTGATGTCAGAATAAGCATTGTGTGAAGTCACAAAGAGCATTGTGTGACATCACAGAAAGCATTGTGATGTCACAGTGAGTACTCTGTGACGTCACAAAGACCATTGTGTGACGTCAGAAGAAGCATTGTGATGTCACAGAAAGCACTGTGTGAGGTCACAAAGACCATTTGTGTAACGTCACAGAAAGCATTGTGATGTCACAGTGAGCATTGTGTGACGTCACAATGACCATTGTGTGATGTCACAGAAAGCATTGTGATGTCACAGTGAGCACTGTGTGACGTCACAAAGACCATTGTGTGACGTCACAGAAAGCATTGTGGTGTCACAGTGAGCACTGTGTGACGTCACAATGACCATTGTGTGACGTCACAGAAAGCATTGTGATGTCACAGTGAGCACTGTGTGATGTCACAAAGACCATTGTGTGACGTCACAGAAATCATTGTGATGTCACAGTGAGCATTGTGTGACGTCACAGTGAGCATTGTGTGACGTCACAGAAAGCATTGTGATGCCACAGTGAGCATTGTGTGATGTCACAAAGACCATTGTGTGACGTCACAGAAAGCATTGTGATGTCGCAGTGAGCACTGTGTGACGTTAGAAAGCATTGTGATGTCACAGTGAGCATTGTGTGACGTCACAAAGAGCATTGTGTAACGTCACAAGAAGCATTGTGATGTCACAGTGAGCATTGTGTGAGGTCACAAAGAGCATTGTGTGACGTCACAGAAAGCATTGTGATGTCACAGTGAGCACTGTGTGACGTCATAATGACCATTGTGTGACGTCACAGAAAGCATTGTGATGTCCCAGTGAGCATTGTGTGACGTCACAGAAAGCATTGTGATTTCACAGTGAGCATTGTGTGACGTCACAAAGACCATTGTTTGACGTCACAAGAAGCATTGTGATGTCACAGTGAGCATTGTTTGGAGTCACAAATACCATTGTGTGGCGTCACAGAATGCATTGTGATGTCACAGTAGAGGACTGTGTGACGTCAGAAAGCATTGTGGTGTCGCAGTGAGCATTGTATGACGTCACAATGACCATTGTGTGAAGCCACAGAAAGCACTGCGATGTCACAGTGAGCATTGCGTGGAGTCACAAAGACCATTGTGTGACGTCACAGAAAGGATTGTGATGTCACAGTGAGCATTGTCTGACGTCAGAAAGACTATTGTGTGACGTCACAGAAAGCATTGTGATGTCACAATGAGCACTGTGTGATGTCACAAAGACCATTGTGTGACATCACAGAAAGCATTGTGATGTCACAGTGAGCACTGTGTGACGTCAAAATGACCATTGTGTGACGTCACAGAAAGCATTGTGATGTCACAGTGAGCATTGTGTGATGTCACAAAGACCATTGTGTGACATCACAGAAAGCATTGTGATGTCACAGTGAGTACTGTGTGACGTCACAAAGACCATTGTGTGACGTCACATATACCATTGCGTGACGTCACAGAAAGCATTGTGATATCACAGTGAGCACTGTGTGACATCAAAAAGACCATTGTGTGACATCACAGAGCGCATTGTGTGATGTCACGGTGAGCACCCTGTGACGTCACAAAAGGCATTGTGATGTCAGAGTGAGCATTGTGTGATGTCACAAAGAGCATTGTCTGACGTCACAGAAAGCATTGTGATGTCACAGTGAGCACTGTGTGACGTCACAAAAAGACCATTGTGTGACGTCAGAAGAAGCATTGTGACGTCACAGAAAGCACTGTGTGAGGTCACAGAGGCCATTTGTGTAACGTCACAGAAAGCATTGTGATATCACAGTGAGCACTGTGTGACGTCACAAAGACCATTGTGTGACATCACAGAAAGCATTGTGATGTCACTGTGAGTACTGTGTGACGTCACAAATACCATTGTGTGACGTCGCAAAGACCATTGTGTGACGTCACAGAAAGCATTGTGATATCACAGTGAGCACTGTGTGACGTCACAAAGACCATTGTGTGACGTCAAAAAGACCATTGTGTGACATCACAGAGAGCATTGTGTGATGTCACAGTGAGCACTCTGTGACGTCACAAAAAGCATTGTGATGTCAGAGTGAGCATTGTGCGATGTCACAAAGACCATTGTGTGACGTCACAGAAAGCATTGTGATGTCACAGTGAGCATTGTGTGACGTCACGGAAAGCATTGTGATGTCAGAATAAGCATTGTGTGAAGTCACAAAGAGCATTGTGTGACATCACAGAAAGCATTGTGATGTCACAGTGAGTACTCTGTGACGTCACAAAGACCATTGTGTGACGTCAGAAGAAGCATTGTGATGTCACAGAAAGCACTGTGTGAGGTCACAAAGACCATTTGTGTAACGTCACAGAAAGCATTGTGATGTCACAGTGAGCATTGTGTGACGTCAAAATGACCATTGTGTGATGTCACAGAAAGCATTGTGATGTCACAGTGAGCACTGTGTGACGTCACAAAGACCATTGTGTGACGTCACAGAAAGCATTGTGATGTCACAGTGAGCACTGTGTGACGTCACAATGACCATTGTGTGACGTCACAGAAAGCATTGTGATGTCACAGTGAGCACTGTGTGATGTCACAAAGACCATTGTGTGACGTCACAGAAATCATTGTGATGCCACAGTGAGCATTGTGTGGCGTCACAGTGAGCATTTTGTGACGTCACAGAAAGCATTGTGATGCCACAGTGAGCATTGTGTGATGTCACAAAGACCATTCTGTGACGTCACAGAAAGCATTGTGATGTCGCAGTGAGCACTGTGTGACGTTAGAAAGCATTGTGATGTCACAGTGAGCATTGTGTGACGTCACAAAGAGCATTGTGTAACGTCACAAGAAGCATTGTGATGTCACAGTGAGCATTGTGTGAGGTCACAAAGAGCATTGTGTGACGTCACAGAAAGCATTGTGATGTCACAGTGAGCATTGTATGACGTCATAATGACCATTGTGTGACGTCACAGAAAGCATTGTGATGTCCCAGTGAGCATTGTGTGACGTCACAGAAAGCATTGTGATTTCACAGTGAGCATTGTGTGACGTCACAAAGACCATTGTTTGACGTCACAAGAAGCATTGTGATGTCACAGTGAGCATTGTTTGGAGTCACAAATACCATTGTGTGGCGTCACAGAATGCATTGTGATGTCACAGTAGAGGACTGTGTGACGTCAGAAAGCATTGTGGTGTCGCAGTGAGCATTGTATGACGTCACAATGACCATTGTGTGAAGCCACAGAAAGCATTGTGATTTCACAGTGAGCATTGCGTGGAGTCACAAAGACCATTGTGTGACGTCACAGAAAGGATTGTGATGTCACAGTGAGCATTGTCTGACGTCAGAAAGACTATTGTGTGACGTCACAGAAAGCATTGTGATGTCACAATGAGCACTGTGTGATGTCATAGTGAGCACTGTGTGATGTCACAATGACCATTGTGTGATATCAGAGAAAGCATTGTGATGTCACAGTGACCATTGTGTGATGTCACAGAAAGAATTGTGATGTCACAGTGAGCATTGTCTGACGTCAGAAAGACTATTGTGTGATGTCACAGAAAGCATTGTGATGTCACAGTGAGCACTGTGTGATGTCACAAAGACCATTGTGTGACATCACAGAAAGCATTGTGATGTCACAGTGAGCACTGTGTGTCGTCGAAATGACCATTGTGTGACATCACAGAAAGCATTGTGATGTCACAGTGAGCACTGTGAGACGTCACAAAGACCATTGTGTGACATCACAGAAAGCATTGTGATGTCACAGTGAGCATTGTGTGACGTCACAAAGACCATTGTGTGACGTCACAAATACCATTGTGTGACATCACAGAAAGCATTGTGATGTCACAGTGAGCACTGTGTGATGTCACAAAGACCATTCTGTGACGTCAGAGAAAGCATTGTGACGTCACAGCGAGCATTGTATGATGTCACAATGACCATTGTGAGACATCACAGAAAGCATTGTGATGCCACAGTGAGCATTGTGTGAGTTCACAGTGAGCATTGTGTGACGTAAGAGAAAGCATTGTGACGTCACAGTGAGCACCGAGTGACGTCAGAAAGACCATATTGTGACGTCACAGAAAGCATTGTGATGTCACAGTGAGCACTCTGTGACGTCACAAAGACCATTGTGTGACGTCACAGAAAGCATTGTGATGCCACAGTGAGCATTGTGTGACGTCACAGTGAGCATTGTGTGACGTAAGAGAAAGCATTGTGACGTCACAGTGAGCACCGAGTGACGTCAGAAAGAACATATTGTGACGTCACAGAAAGCATTGTGATGTCACTGTGAGCATTGTGTAACATCACTGAGTGCACTGTGTGATGTCACAATGACCATTGTTTGACGTCACAGAAAGCATTGTGATATCACAGTGAGCGTTGTGTGATGTCAACACCAATGTGTGATGTCACAAAGACCATTGTGTGACGTCACAGAAAGGATTGTGATGTCACAGTGAGCATTGTCTGACGTCAGAAAGACTATTGTCTGACGTCACAGAAAGCATTGTGATGTCACAATGAGCACTGTGTGATGTCACTGAGTGCACTGTGTGATGTCACAATGACCATTGTGTGACATCACAGAAAGCATTGTGATGTCACAGTGACCATTGTGTGACGTCACAGAAAGAATTGTGATGTCACAGTGAGCATTGTCTGACGTCAGAAAGACTATTGTGTGACGTCACAGAAAGCATTGTGATGTCACAATGAGCACTGTGTGATGTCACAAAGACTATTGTGTGACGTCACAGAAAGCATTGTGATGTCACAGTGAGCACTGTGTGACGTCACAAAGACCATTGTGTGACATCACAGAAAGCATTGTGATGTCACAGTGAGTACTGTGTGACGTCACAAAGACCATTGTGAGACGTCACAGAAACCATTGCGTGACGTCACAGAAAGCATTGTGATGTCACCGTGAGCATTGTGTGATGTCACAAAGACCATTGTGTGACATCACAGAAAGCATTGTGATGTCACAGTGAGCACTGTGTGACGTCAAAAAGACCATTGTGTGACATCACAGAGCGCATTGTGTGATGTCACAGTGAGCACTCTGTGACGTCACAAAAAGCATTGTGATGTCACATTGAGCATTGTGTGATGTCATAAACAGTATTGTGAGACGTCACAGAAAGCATTGTGATGTCACAGTGAGCATTGTGTGACGTCACAGAAAGCATTGTGATGTCACAGAAAGCATTGTGTGAAGTCATAAATAGCATTGTGTGACATCACAGAAAGCATTGTGATGTCACAGTGAGCACTCTATGATGTTACAAAGACCATTGTGTGACGTCAGAAGAAGCATTGTGACGTCACAGAAAGCACTGTGTGAGGTCTCAGAGGACATTTGTGTAACGTCACAGAAAGCATTGTGATGTCACAGTGAGCATTGTGTGACGTCAAAATGACCATTGTGTGACGTCACAGAAAGCATTATGATGTCACAGTGAGCACTGTGTGACGTCGCAAAGACCATTGTGTATCATCACAGAAAGAATTGTGATGTCACAGTGAGCACTGTGTGATTTCACAAAGACCATTATGTGACGTCACAGAAAGCATTGTGATGTCACAGCGAGCATTGTATGATGTCACAAAGACCGTTGTGTGATGTCACAAAAAGCATTGTGATGTCACAATGAGCACTGTGTATTGTCACAGTAAACATTGTGTGATGTCACAAAGACCATTCTGTGATGTCGCAGAAATCATTGTGATGTCACAGTGAGCACTCTGTGACGTCAGAAAGACCATTGTGTGACATCACAGAAAGCATTGTGAAGTCACAGTGAGCACTGTGTGACGTCACAAAAACCATTGTGTGACGTCACAGAAAGCATTGTGATGTCACAGTGAGCACTGTGTGACGTCACAAAGACCATTGTGTGACGTCACAGAAAGCATTGTGATGTCACAGTGAGCACTGTGTGACGTCACAAAAACCATTGTGTGACGTCACAGAAAGCATTGTGAAGTCACAGTGAGCACTGTGTGACGTCAGAAAGACCATTGTGTGACGTCACAGAAAGCAATGTGATGTCACAGTGAGCACTGTGTGACGTCACAAAAACCATTGTGTGACGTCACAGAAAGCATTGTGATGTCACAGAGAGCACTGTGTGACGTCACATTGATCATTGTGTGACATCACAGAAAGCATTGTGATGTCACAGTGAGCACTGTGTGACGTCACAAAGACCATTGTGCGACGTCACAAAAAGCATTGTGATGTCACAGTGAGCATTGTGTGACGTCACAAAGACCATTGTGTGATGTCACAACTACCATTGTGTGACGTCACAGAAAGCATTGTGATGTCACAGTGAGCACTGTGTGACGTCATAAAGACCATTGTGTGATGTCAAAAAGACCATTGTGTGACATCACAGAGAGCATTGTGTGATGTCACAGTGAGCACTCTGTGACGTCACAAAAAGCATTGTGATGTCAGAGTGAGCATTGTGTGATGTCACAAAGACCATTGTCTGACGTCACAGAAAGCATTGTGATGTCACAGTGAGCATTGTGTGACGTCACAGAAAGCATTGTTATGTCAGAATAAGCATTGTGTGAAGTCACAAAGAGCATTGTGTGACATCACAGAAAGCATTGTGATGCACAGTGAGCACTCTGTGACGTCACAAAGACCATTGTGTGACGTCAGAAGAAGCATTGTGATGTCACAGAAAGCACTGTGTGAGGTCAAAAAGACCATTTGTGTAACGTCACAGAAAGCATTGTGATGTCACAGTGAGCATTGTGTGACGTCAAAATGACCATTGTGTGACGTCACAGAAAGCATTGTGATGTCACAGTGAGCACTGTGTGACGTCACAAAGACCATTGTGTGACGTCAGAGAAAGCATTGTGATGTCACAACGAGCATTGTATGATGTCACAAAGACCGTTGTGTGACGTCACAAAAAGCATTGTGATGTCACAATGAGCACTGTGTGATGTCACAGTGAACATTGTGTGATGTCACAAAGACCATTCTGTGACGTCGCAGAAAGCATTGTGATATCACAGTGAGCACTCTGTGACGTCACAAAGACCATTGTGTGACGTCACAGAAAGCATTGTGATGCCACAATGAGCATTGTGTGACGTCACAGTGAGCATTGTGTGACGTAAGAGAAAGCATTGTGACATCACAGTGAGCACCGAGTGACGTCAGAAAGACCATATTGTGACGTCACAGAAAGCATTGTGATGTCACAGTGAGCATTGTGTGACATCACTGAGTGCACTGTGTGATGTCACAATGACCATTGTTTGACGTCACAGAAGTATTGTGATATCACAGTGAGCGTTGTGTGATGTCAACACCAATGTGTGATGTCACAAAGACCATTGTGTGACATCACAGAAAGGATTGTGATGTCACAGTGAGCATTGTCTGACGTCAGAAAGACTATTGTGTGACGTCACAGAAAGCATTGTGATGTCACAATGAGCACTGTGTGATGTCACAGTGAGCACTGTGTGATGTCACAATGACCATTGTGTGACATCACAGAAAGCATTGTGATGTCACAGTGACCATTGTGTGACGTCACAGAAAGAATTGTGATGTCACAGTGAGCATTGTCTGACGTCAGAAAGACCATTGTGTGACATCACAGAAAGCATTGTGATGTCACAGTGAGCACTGTGTGATGTCACAAAGACCATTCTGTGACGTCACAGAAAGCATTGTGATGTCACAGCGAGCATTGTATGATGTCACAATGACCGTTGTGTGACGTCACAAAAAGCATTGTGATGTCAGAATGAGCACCGTGTGATGTGACAGTGAACATTGTGTGATGTCACAAAGACCATTGTGTGACGTCACAGAAAGCATTGTGATGCCACAGTGAGCATTGTGTGATGTCACAGTGAGCATTGTGTGACTTCACAGAAAGCATTGTGACGTCACAGTGAGCACTGAGTAACGTCAGAAAGACCATTGTGTGACGTCACAGAAAGCATTGTGATGTCACAGTGAGCATTGTGTGACATCACTGAGTGCACTGTGTGATGTCACAAAGACCATTTGTGACGTCACAGAAAGGATTGTGATGTCACAGTGAGCATTGTCTGACGTCAGAAAGACCATTGTGTGACATCACAGAAAGCATTGTGATGTCACAGTGAGCATTGTGTGATGTCACAATGACCATTGTGTGACATCACAGAAAGCATTGTGATGTCACAGTGACCATTGTGTGATGTCAACAAACACCATTGTGTGATGTCACAAAGACCATTGTGTGACGTCACAGAAAGAATTGTGATGTCACAGTGAGCATTGTCTGACGTCAGATAGACTATTGTGTGACGTCACAGAAAGCATTGTGATGTCACTGAGTGCACTGTGTGATGTCACAAAGACCATTGTGTGACATCACAGAAAGCATTGTGATGTCACAGTGAGCACTGTGTGACGTCAAAATGACCATTGTGTGACATCACAGAAAGCATTGTGATGTCACAGTGAGCACTGTGAGACGTCACAAAGACCATTGTGTGACATCACAGAAAGCATTGTGATGTCACAGTGAGTACTGTGTGACGTCACAAAGACCATTGTATGACGTCACATATACCATTGCGTGACGTCACAGAAAGCATTGTGATGTCACAGTGAGCACTGTGTGACGTCAAAAAGACCATTGTGTGACATCACAGAGCGCATTGTGTGATGTCACAGTGAGCACCCTGTGACGTCACAAAAAGCATTGTGATGTCAGAGTGAGCATTGTGTGATGTCACAAAGAGCATTGTCTGACGTCACAGAAAGCATTGTGATGTCACAGTGAGCACTGTGTGATGTCACAAAAAGACCATTGTGTGACCTCAGAAGAAGCATTGTGACGTCACAGAAAGCACTGTGTGAGGTCACAGAGGCCATTTGTGTAACGTCACAGAAAGCATTGTGATATCACAGTGAGCACTGTGTGACGTCACAAAGACCATTGTGTGACATCACAGAAAGCATTGTGATGTCACAGTGAGTACTGTGTGACGTCACAAATACCATTGTGTGACGTCACAAAGACCATTGTGTGACGTCACAGAAAGCATTGTGATATCACAGTGAGCACTGTGTGACGTCAGAAAGACCATTGTGTGACGTCAAAAAGACCATTGTGTGACATCACAGAGAGCATTGTGTGATGTCACAGTGAGCACTCTGTGACGTCACAAAAAGCATTGTGATGTCAGAGTGAGCATTGTGCGATGTCACAAAGACCATTGTGTGACGTCACAGAAAGCATTGTGATGTCACAGTGAGCATTGTGTGACGTCACGGAAAGCATTGTGATGTCAGAATAAGCATTGTGTGAAGTCACAAAGAGCATTGTATGACATCACAGAAAGCATTGTGATGTCATAGTGAGCACTCTGTGATGTCACAAAGACCATTGTGTGACGTCAGAAGAAGCATTGTGATGTCACAGAAAGCACTGTGTGAGGTCACAAGGACCATATGTGTAACGTCACAGAAAGCACTGTGATGTCACAGTGAGCATTGTGTGACGTCAAAATGACCATTGTGTGATGTCACAGAAAGCATTGTGATGTCACAGCGAGCACTGTGTGACGTCAAAATGACCATTGTGTGACGTCACAGAAAGCATTGTGGTGTCACAGTGAGCATTGTGTGACGTCAAAATGGCCATTGTGTGACGTCACAGAAAGCATTGTGATTTCACAAAGAGCATTGTGTGACGTCAAAATGACCATTGTGTGACGTCACAGAAAGCATTGTGATGTCACAGTGAGCACTGTGTGATGTCACAAAGACCATTGTGTGACGTCGCAGAAAGCATTGTGATGCCACAGTGAGCATTGTGTGGCGTCACAGTGAGCATTGTGTGACATCACAGAAAGCATTGTGATGCCACAGTGAGCATTGTGTGATGTCACAAAGACCATTGTGTGACGTCACAGAAAGCATTGTGATGTCACAGTGAGCACTGTGTGATGTCACAAAGACCATTCTGTGACGTCACATAAAGCAATGTGATGTCACAGCGAGCATAGTATGATGTCACAAAGACCGTTGTGTGAGGTCACAAAAAGCATTTTGATGTCACAATGAGCACTGTGTGATGTCACAATGAGTACTGTGTGATGTCACAGTGAACATTGTGTGATGTCACAAAGACCATTCTGTGACGTCGCAGAAAGCATTGTGATGTCACAGTGAGCACTCTGTGATGTCACAAAGACCATTGTGTGACGTCACAGAAATCATTGTGATGCCACAGTGAGCATTGTGTGGCGTCACAGTGAGTATTGTGTGACGTCACAGAAAGCATTGTGACGTCACAGTGAGCACTGAGTGACGTCAGAAAGACCATTGTGTGACGTCACAGAAAGCTTTGTGATGTCACAGCGAGCGTAGTGTGACATCACTGAGTGCACTGTCTGATGTCACAATGACCATTGAGTGACGTCACAGAAAGAATTGTGATATCACAGTGAGCATTGTGTGATGTCAACACCATTGTGTGATGTCACAAAGGCCATTGTGTGACGTCACAGAAAGGATTGGGATGTCAGAGTGAGCATTGTCTGACGTCAGAAAGACCATTGTGTGACATCACAGAAAGCATTGTGATGTCACAGTGAGCACTGTGTGATGTCACAAAGACCATTGTGTGACATCACAGAAAGCATTGTGATGTCACAGTGAGCACTGTGTGACGGCACAAAGTCCACTGAGCGACGTCACAGAAAGCATTGCGATGTCATAGTCAGCACTGTGAGACGTCACAAAGACAATTGTGTGACATCACAGAAAGCATTGTGATGTCACAGTGAGTACTGTGTGACGTCACAAAGACCATTGTATGACGTCACAAATACCATTGCGTGACGTCACAGAAAGCATTGTGATATCACAGTGAGCACTGTGTGACGTACACAAAGACCAATGTGTGACGTCAAAAAGACCATTGTGTGCCATCACAGAGCGCATTGTGTGACGTCACAGAAAGGATTGTGATGTCACAGTGAGCATTGTCTGACGTCAGAAAGACCATTGTGTGACATCAGAGAAAGCATTGTGATGTCACAGTGACCATTGTGTGATGTCAACAAACACCATTGTGTGATGTCACAAAGACCATTGTGTGACGTCACAGAAAGAATTGTGATGTCACAGTGAGCATTGTCTGACGTCAGAAAGACTATTGTGTGACGTCATAGAAAGCATTGTGATGTCACAGTGAGCACTGTGTGTCGTCGAAATGACCATTGTGTGACATCACAGAAAGCATTGTGATATCACAGTGAGCATTGTGGGATGTCACAATGAGCATTGTGTGACGTCACAGAAAGCGTTGTGATGTCACAGTGAGCACTGTGTGACGTCAGAAAGACTATTGTGTGACGTCAAAGAAAGCATTGTGATGTCACAGTGAGCATTGTGTGACTTCACTGAGTGCACTGTGTGATGTCACAATGACGATTGTGTGTCGTCAGGAAGTCTGACGTCAGAAAGACTATTGTCTGACGTCACAGAAAGCATTGTGATTCACAATGAGCACTGTGTGATGTCACTGAGTGCACTGTGTGATGTCACAATGACCATTGTGTGACATCACAGAAAGCATTGTGATGTCACAGTGACCATTGTGTGACGTCACAGAAAGAATTGTGATGTCACAGTGAACATTGTCTGACGTCACAAAGACCATTGTGTGACGTCACAGAAAGCATTGTGATGTCACAGTGAGCATTGTGTGATGTCACAATGACCATTGTGTGACGTCACAGAAAGCATTGTGATGTCACAGTGAGCACTGTGTGACGTCACAAAGACCATTGTGTGACGTCACAGAAAGCATTGTGATGTCACAGTGAGCACTGTGTGACGTCACAAAGACCATTGTGTGACGTCACAGAAAGCATTGTGATGTCACAGTGAGCATTGTGTGACGTCACAAAGACCATTGTGTGACGTCACAGAAAGCATTGTGATGTCACAGTGAGCATTGTGTGATGTCACAAAGACCATTGTGTGACGTCACAGAAAGCATTGTGATGTCACAGTGAGCATTGTGTGAAGTCACAAAGACCATTGTGTGACGTCACAGAAAGCATTGTGATGTCACAGTGAGCATTGTGTGATGTCACAAAGACCATTGTGTGACGTCACAGAAAGCATTGTGATGTCACAGTGAGCATTGTGTGACCTCATAAAGACCATTGTGGATGTCACAGTGAGCATTGTGATGTCACAAAGACCATTGTGTGACGTCACAGAAAGCATTGTGATGTCACAGTGAGCACTGTGTGACGTCACAAAGACCATTGTGTGACGTCACAGAAAGCATTGTGATGTCACAGTGAGCACTGTGTGACGTCACAAAGACCATTGTGTGACGTCACAGAAAGCATTGTGATGTCACAGTGAGCATTGTGTGACGTCACAAAGACCATTGTGTGACGTCACAGAAAGCATTGTGATGTCACAGTGAGCATTGTGTGACGTCACAAAGACCATTGTGTGACGTCACAGAAAGCATTGTGATGTCACAGTGAGCATTGTGTGACGTCACAAAGACCATTGTGTGACGTCACAGAAAGCATTGTGATGTCACAGTGAGCACTGTGTGACGTCACAAAGACCATTGTGTGACGTCAACAGAAAGCATTGTGATGTCAGAGTGAGCACTTGTGTGACGTTACAAAGACCATTGTGTGTCCGTCACAGTAATCAATGTGACGTCACCGCTGAGCTCTGTGAGACTGTCACAAAGACCATTGTGAGACGTCACAGAAAGCATTGTGATGTCACAGTGATTACTGTGTGACGACACAAAAGGCATTGTGTGATGACACAGAAAGCATTGTGACGTCACAGGAAACTTGGTGATGTCACGTGATCACTTGTGTGATGTCACAAAGACACTTGTGTGACGTCACAGAAAGGCAATGTGATGTCACAGTGAGCACTGTGTGACGTCACAAAGACCATTGTGTGACGTCACAGAAAGCATTGTGATGTCACAGTGAGCATTGTGTGATGTCACAAAGACCAATGTGTGCTGTCACAGAAAGCATTGTGATGTCACTCTGAGCACTGTGTGACGTCACAAAGACTATTGTGTGACGTCACAGAAACCATTGTGATGTCACAGTGAGCACTTGTGTGACGTCACAAAGACCATTGTGTGACGTCACAGAAAGCATTGTGATGTCACAGTGAGCATTGTGTGACGTCACAAAGACCATTGTGTGAGTCACAGAAAGCATTGTGATGTCACAGTGAGCACTGTGTGACGTCACAAAGACCATTGTGTGACGTCACAGAAAGCATTGTGATGTCACAGTGAGCACTGTGTGACGTCACAAAGACCATTGTGTGACGTCACAGAAAGCATTGTGATGTCACAGTGAGCACTGTGTGACGTCACAAAGACCATTGTGTGACGTCACAGAAAGCATTGTGATGTCACAGTGAGCACTGTGTGACGTCACAAAGACCATTGTGTGACGTCACAGAAAGCATTGTGATGTCACAGTGAGCACTGTGTGACGTCACAAAGACCATTGTGTGACGTCACAGAAAGCATTGTGATGTCACAGTGAGCATTGAGTGATGTCACAGTGAGCATTCTGTGACATCACTGAGTGCACTTTGAGATGTCACAATGACCATTGTGTGACATCATAGAAAACATTGTGATGTCACACTGAGCACTGAGTGACGTCAGAAAGACCATTGTGTGACGTCACAGAAAGCATTGTAATGTCACAGTGTGCACTGTGTGACGTCACAAAGACGATTGTGTGACGTCACAGAAACCATTGTGATGTCACTGTGAGCATTGTTTGATGTCACAGTGAGTATTGTGTGACCTCACAGAAAGCATTGTGATATCACAGTGACTATTGTGTGATGTCACAGTGAGCACTGTGTGACGTCACAGAAAGCAGTGTGATGTCACAGTGAGCATTGTGTGACGTAACAAAGCATTGTGATGTCACCGTGAGCATTGTGCGATGTCACAATGACCATTGTGTGACGTCACAGAAAGCATTGTGATGTCACAGTGAGAACTGTGTGACGTCACAGAAAGCATTGTGATGTCACAGTGAGCACTGTGTGACGTCAGAAAGACCATTGTGTGACGTCCCAGAAAGCATTGTGATGTCACAGTGAGCAGTGTGTGACAGCACAAAGACGATTGTGTTACATTACAGAAAGCATTGTGATGTCACAGTGAGTACAGTGTGACATCACAAAGACCATTGTGTGAGGTCACAGAATGCATTGTGATGTCACAGTGAGCATTGTGTGACGTCACAGTGAGCATTGTGTGAAGTCACAGAAAGCATTGTGATGTCACAGTGAGCACTGTGTGACGTCAGAAAGCATTGTGATGTCACAGTGAGCATTGTGTGGCGTCACAGTGAGCATTGTGTGACGTCACAGAAAGCATTGTGATGCCACAGTGAGCATTGTGTGATGTCACAAAGACCATTCTGTGACGTCACAGAAAGCATTGTGATGTCGCAGTGAGCACTGTGTGACGTCAGAAAGCATTGTGATGTCACAGTGAGCATTGTGTGACGTCACAAAGAGCATTGTGTGACATCACAGAAAGCATTGTGGTGTCACAGTGAGCATTGTGTGACGTCACAAAGACCATTGTGTGACGTCACAGAAAGCATTGTGATGTCCCAGTGAGCATTGTGTGACGTCACAGAAAGCATTGTGATGTCACAGAAGGCATTGTGATGTCAACAAACAGCCATTGTGTGATGTCACAAAGACCATTGTGTGACGTAACAGAAAGCATTGTGATGTCACAGTGAGCATTGTCTGACGTCAGATAGACTATTGTGTGATGTCACAGAAAGCATTGTGATGTCACAGTGAGCACTGTGTGATGTCACAAAGACCATTGTGTGACATCACAGAAAGCATTGTGATGTCACAGTGAGCACTGTGTGACGTCAAAATGACCATTGTGTGACATCACAGAAAGCATTGTGATGTCACAGTGAGCACTGTGAGACGTCACAAAGACCATTGTGTGACATCACAGAAAGCATTGTGATGTCACAGTGAGTACTGTGTGACGTCACAAAGACCATTGTGTGACGTCACATATACCATTGCGTGACGTCACAGAAAGCATTGTGATATCACAGTGAGCACTGTGTGACGTCAAAAAGACCATTGTGTGACATCACAGAGCGCATTGTGTGATGTCACAGTGAGCACCCTGTGACGTCACAAAAAGCATTGTGATGTCAGAGTGAGCATTGTGTGATGTCACAAAGAGCATTGTCTGACGTCACAGAAAGCATTGTGATGTCACAGTGAGCACTGTGTGACGTCACAAAAAGACCATTGTGTGACGTCAGAAGAAGCATTGTGACGTCACAGAAAGCACTGTGTGAGGTCACAGAGGCCATTTGTGTAACGTCACAGAAAGCATTGTGATATCACAGTGAGCACTGTGTGACGTCACAAAGACCATTGTGTGACATCACAGAAAGCATTGTGATGTCACTGTGAGTACTGTGTGACGTCACAAATACCGTTGTGTGACGTCACAAAGACCATTGCGTGACGTCACAGAAAGCATTGTGATATCACAGTGAGCACTGTGTGACGTCAGAACGACCATTGTGTGACGTCAAAAAGACCATTGTGTGACATCACAGAGAGCATTGTGTGATGTCACAGTGAGCACTCTGTGACGTCACAAAAAGCATTGTGATGTCAGAGTGAGCATTGTGCGATGTCACAAAGACAATTGTGTGACGTCACAGAAAGCATTGTGATGTCACAGTGAGCATTGTGTGACGTCACGGAAAGCATTGTGATGTCAGAATAAGCATTGTGTGAAGTCACAAAGAGCATTGTGTGACATCACAGAAAGCATTGTGATGTCACAGTGAGCACTCTGTGACGTCACAAAGACCATTGTGTGACGTCAGAAGAAGCATTGTGATGTCACAGAAAGCACTGTGTGAGGTCACAAAGACCATTTGTGTAACGTCACAGAAAGCATTGTGATGTCACAGTGAGCATTGTGTGACGTCAAAATGACCATTGTGTGACATCACAGAAAGCATTGTGATGTCACAGTGAGCACTGTGTGACGTCAAAATGACCATTCTGTGACTTCGCAGAAAGCATTGTGGTGTCACAGTGAGCATTGTGTGACATCACAAAGACCATTGTGTGACATCACAGAAAGCATTGTGATGTCACAGTGAGCACTGTGTGATGTCACAAAGACCATTGTGTGACGTCACAGAAATCATTGTGATGTCACAGTGAGCATTGTGTGACGTCACAGTGAGCATTGTGTGACGTCACAGAAAGCATTGTGATGTCACAGTGAGCATTGTGTGATGTCACAAAGACCATTCTGTGACGTCACAGAAAGCATTGTGATGTCGCAGTGAGCACTGTGTGACGTCAGAAAGCATTGTGATGTCACAGTGAGCATTGTGTGACGTCACAAAGAGCATTGTGTAACGTCACAAGAAGCATTGTGATGTCACAGTGAGCATTGTGTGAGGTCACAAAGAGCATTGTGTGACGTCACAGAAAGCATTGTGATGTCACAGTAAGCATTGTATGACGTCATAATGAGCATTGTGTGACGTCACAGAAAGCATTGTGATGTCCCAGTGAGCATTGTGTGACGTCACAGAAAGCATTGTGATTTCACAGTGAGCATTGTGTGACGTCACAAAGACCATTGTTTGACGTCACAAGAAGCATTGTGATGTCACAGTGAGCATTGTTTGGAGTCACAAATACCATTGTGTGGCGTCACAGAATGCATTGTGATGTCACAGTAGAGGACTGTGTGAGGTCACAAAGACCATTGTGTGACGTCACAGAAAGCATTGTGATGTCACCGTGAGGACTGTGTGATGTCAGAAAGCATTGTGGTGTCGCAGTGAGCATTGTATGACGTCACAATGACCATTGTGTGAAGCCACAGAAAGCACTGTGATGTCACAGTGAGCATTGCGTGGAGTCACAAAGACCATTGTGTGACGTCACAGAAAGGATTGTGATGTCACAGTGAGCATTGTCTGACGTCAGAAAGACTATTGTGTGACGTCACAGAAAGCATTGTGATGTCACAATGAGCACAGTGTGATGTCACAGTGAGCACTGTGTGATGTCACAATGCCCATTGTGTGATATCAGAGAAAGCATTGTGATGTCACAGTGACCATTGTGTGACGTCACAGAAAGAATTGTGATGTCACAGTGAGCATTGTCTGACGTCAGAAAGACTATTGTGTGACGTCACAGAAAGCATTGTGATGTCACAGTGAGCACTGTGTGATGTCACAAAGACCATTGTGTGACATCACAGAAAGCATTGTGATGTCACAGTGAGCACTGTGAGACGTCACAAAGACCATTGTGTGACGTCACAAATACCATTGTGTGACATCACAGAAAGCAATGTGATATCACAGTGAGCATTGTGGGATGTCACAATGAGCATTGTGTGACGTCACAGAAAGCGTTGTGATGTCACAGTGAGCACTGTGTGACGTCAGAAAGACTATTGTGTGACGTCAAAGAAAGCATTGTGATGTCACAGTGAGCATTGTGTAACGTCACAGAAAGCATTGTGATGTCACAGTGAGCATTGTGTGAAGTCACAAACACGATTGTGTGACCTCACAAACACGATAGTGTGACGTCACAGAAAGCATTGTGACGTCACAGTGAGCACTGAGTGACGTCACAAACACCATTAGTGTGACGTCACAGAATGCATTTTCCTGTCACAGTGAGCATTGTGTGACATCACTGAGTGCACTGTGTGATGTCACAATGACCACTGTGTGACGTCACAGAAAGCAGAGTGATGTCACAGCGAGCATTCTGTGACGTCATAATGACCGATGTGTGACGTCACAGAAAGCATTGTGACGTCACAGTGAACATTGAGTGATGTCACAGTGAGCATTCTGTGACATCACTGAGTGCACTTTGAGATGTCACAATGACCATTGTGTGACATCATAGAAAACATTGTGATGTCACACTGAGGACTGAGTGACGTCAGAAAGACCATTTGTGACGTCACAGAAAGGATTGTGATGTCACAGTGAGCATTGTCTGACGTCAGAAAGACCATTGTGTGACATCACAGAAAGCATTGTGATGTCATAGTGAGCATTGTATGATGTCACAATGACCATTGTGTGACATCACAGAAAGCATTGTGATGTCACAGTGACCATTGTGTGATGTCAACAAACACCATTGTGTGATGTCACAAAGACCATTGTGTGACGTCACAGAAAGAATTGTGATGTCACAGTGAGCATTGTCTGACGTCAGATAGACTATTGTGTGACGTCACAGAAAGCATTGTGATGTCACAGTGAGCACTGTGTGATGTCACAAAGACCATTGTGTGACATCACAGAAAGCATTGTGATGTCACAGTGAGCACTGTGTGACGTCACAAAGACCATTGTGTGACGTCACAGAAAGCATTGTGATGTCACAGTTAGCATTGTGTGATGTCACAAAGACCATTGTGTGACATCACAGAAAGCATTGTGATGTCACAGTGAGCACAGTGTGACGTCACAAAGACCATTGTGTGACGTCACAGAAACCATTGTGTGACGTCACAGTAAGCATTGTGATGTCACAGTGAGCACTGTGTGACGTCACAGTGGTGTGTGATGTCACAAAGACCATTGTGTGACATCAGAGCGCATTGTGTGATGTCACGGTGAGCACCCTGTGACGTCACAAGAAAGCATTGTGATGTCAGAGTGAGCATTGTGTGATGTCACAAAGAGCATTGTCTGACGTCACAGAAAGCATTGTGATGTCACAGTGAGCACTCTGTGACGTCACAAAAGACCATTGTGTGACGTCAGAAGAAGCATTGTGACGTCACAGAAAGCACTGTGTGAGGTCACAGAGGCCATTGTGTGACGTCACAGAAAGCATTGTGATATCACAGTGAGCACTGTGTGACGTCACAAAGACCATTGTGTGACATCACAGAAAGCATTGTGATGTCACTGTGAGCACTGTGTGACGTCACAAAGACCATTGTGTGATGTCACAAAGACCATTGCGTGACATCACAGAAAGCATTGTGATGTCACAGTGAGCACTCTGTGACGTCACAAAAAGCATTGTGATGTCAGAGTGAGCATTGTGCGATGTCTCAAAGACCATTGTGTGATGTCACAGAAAGCATTGTGATGTCACAGTGAGCATTGTGTGACGTCACAGAAAGCATTGTGATGTCAGAATAAGCATTGTGTGAAGTCACAAAGAGCATTGTGTGACATCACAGAAAGCATTGTGATGTCACAGTGAGCACTCTGTTACGTCACAAAGACCATTGTGTGATGTCAGAAGACGCATTGTGATGTCACAGAAAGCACTGTGTGAGGTCACAAAGACCATTTGTGTAACGTCACACAAAGCATTGTGATGTCACAGTGAGCATTGTGTGACGTCACAAAGACCATTGTGTGATGTCACAGAAAGCATTGTGATGTCACAGTGAGCACTGTGTGACGTCATAAAGACCATTGTGTGACGTCACAGAAAGCATTGTGGTGTCACAGTGAGCACAGTGTGACATCACAAAGACCATTGTGTGACGTCACAGAAAGCATTGTGATGTCACAGTGAGCACTGTGTGATGTCACAAAGACCATTGTGTGACGTCACAGAAATCATTGTGATGCCACAGTGAGCATTGTGTGGCGTCACAGTGAGCATTTTGTGACGTCACAGAAAGCATTGTGATGCCACAGTGAGCATTGTGTGATGTCACAAAGACCATTGTGTGACGTCACAGAAAACATTGTGATGTGGCAGCGAGCACTGTGTGACGTTAGAAAGCATTGTGATGTCACAGTGAGCATTGTGTGACGTCACAAAGAGCATTGTGTAACGTCACAAGAAGCATTGTGATGTCACAGTGAGCATTGTGTGAGGTCACAGAAAGCATTGTGTGACGTCACAGAAAGCATTGTGATGTCACAGCGAGCATTCTGTGACGTCATAATGACCGATGTGTGACGTCACAGAAAGCATTGTGACGTCACAGTGATCATTGAGTGATGTCACAGTGAGCATTCTGTGACATCACTGAGTGCACTTTGAGATGTCACAATGACCATTGTGTGACATCATAGAAAACATTGTGATGTCACACTGAGGACTGAGTGACGTCAGAAAGACCATTTGTGACGTCACAGAAAGGATTGTGATGTCACAGTGAGCATTGTCTGATGTCAGAAAGACCATTGTGTGACATCACAGAAAGCATTGTGATGTCACAGTGAGCATTGTATGATGTCACAATGACCATTGTGTGACATCACAGAAAGCATTGTGATGTCACAGTGACCATTGTGTGATGTCAACAAACACCATTGTGTGATGTCACAAAGACCATTGTGTGACGTCACAGAAAGAATAGTGATGTCACAGTGAGCATTGTCTGAGGTCAGATAGACTATTGTATGACGTCACAGAAAGCATTGTGATGTCACAGTGAGCACTGTGTGATGTCACAAAGACCATTGTGTGACATCACAGAAAGCATTGTGATGTCACAGTGAGCACTGTGTGACGTCACAAAGACCATTGTGTGACGTCACAGAAAGCATTGTGATGTCACAGTGAGCATTGTGTGATGTCACAAAGACCATTGTGTGACATCACAGAAAGCATTGTGATGTCACAGTGAGTACTGTGTGACGTCACAAAGACCATTGTGTGACGTCACATATACCATTGCGTGACGTCACAGAAAGCATTGTGATATCACAGTGAGCACTGTGTGACGTCAAAAAGACCATTGTGTGACATCACAGAGCGCATTGTGTGATGTCACGGTGAGCACCCTGTGACGTCACAAAAAGCATTGTGATGTCAGAGTGAGCATTGTGTGATGTCACAAAGAGCATTGTCTGACGTCACAGAAAGCATTGTGATGTCACAGTGAGCACTGTGTGACGTCACAAAAAGACCATTGTGTGACGTCAGAAGAAGCATTGTGACGTCACAGAAAGCACTGTATGAGGTCACAGAGGCCATTTGTGTAACGTCACAGAAAGCATTGTGATATCACAGTGAGCACTGTGTGACGTCACAAAGACCATTGTGTGACATCACAGAAAGCATTGTGATGTCACTGTGAGTACTGTGTGACGTCACAAATACCATTGTGTGACGTCGCAAAGACCATTGCGTGACGTCACAGAAAGCATTGTGATATCACAGTGAGCACTGTGTGACGTCAGAAAGACCATTGTGTGACGTCAAAAAGACCATTGTGTGACATCACAGAGAGCATTGTGTGATGTCACAGTGAGCACTCTGTGACGTCACAAAAAGCATTGTGATGTCAGAGTGAGCATTGTGCGATGTCACAAAGACCATTGTGTGACGTCACAGAAAGCATTGTGATGTCACAGTGAGCATTGTGTGACGTCACGGAAAGCATTGTGATGTCAGAATAAGCATTGTGTGAAGTCACAAAGAGCATTGTGTGACATCACAGAAAGCATTGTGATGTCACAGTGAGTACTCTGTGACGTCACAAAGACCATTGTGTGACGTCAGAAGAAGCATTGTGATGTCACAGAAAGCACTGTGTGATGTCACAAAGACCATTGTGTGACGTCACAGAAATCATTGTGATGCCACAGTGAGCATTGTGTGGCATCACAGTGAGCATTGTGTGACGTCACAGAAAGCATTGTGATGTCACAGTGAGCACTGTGTGACGTCACAGAAAGCAGTGTGATGTCACAGTGAGCATTGTGTGACGTAACAAAGCATTGTGATGTCACCGTGAGCATTGTGCGATGTCACAATGACCATTGTGTGACGTCACAGAAAGCATTGTGATGTCACAGTGAGAACTGTGTGACGTCACAGAAAGCATTGTGATGTCACAGTGAGCACTGTGTGACGTCAGAAAGACCATTGTGTGACGTCCCAGAAAGCATTGTGATGTCACAGTGAGCAGTGTGTGACAGCACAAAGACGATTGTGTTACATTACAGAAAGCATTGTGATGTCACAGTGAGTACAGTGTGACATCACAAAGACCATTGTGTGAGGTCACAGAATGCATTGTGATGTCACAGTGAGCATTGTGTGACGTCACAGTGAGCATTGTGTGAAGTCACAGAAAGCATTGTGATGTCACAGTGAGCACTGTGTGACGTCAGAAAGCATTGTGATGTCACAGTGAGCATTGTGTGGCGTCACAGTGAGCATTGTGTGACGTCACAGAAAGCATTGTGATGCCACAGTGAGCATTGTGTGATGTCACAAAGACCATTCTGTGACGTCACAGAAAGCATTGTGATGTCGCAGTGAGCACTGTGTGACGTCAGAAAGCATTGTGATGTCACAGTGAGCATTGTGTGACGTCACAAAGAGCATTGTGTAACGTCACAAGAAGCATTGTGGTGTCACAGTGAGCATTGTGTGAGGTCACAAAGAGCATTGTGTGACGTCACAGAAAGCATTGTGATGTCCCAGTGAGCATTGTGTGACGTCACAGAAAGCATTGTGATGTCACAGTGACCATTGTGTGATGTCAACAAACACCATTGTGTGATGTCACAAAGACCATTGGGTGACGTAACAGAAAGAATTGTGATGTCACAGTGAGCATTGTCTGACGTCAGATAGACTATTGTGTGATGTCACAGAAAGCATTGTGATGTCACAGTGAGCACTGTGTGATGTCACAAAGACCATTGTGTGACATCACAGAAAGCATTGTGATGTCACAGTGAGCACTGTGTGACATCACAAAGACCATTGTGTGACATCACAGAAAGCATTGTGATGTCACAAAGACCATTGTGTGACATCACAGAAAGCATTGTGATGTCACAGTGAGTACTGTGTGACGTCACAAAGACCATTGTGTGACGTCACATATACCATTGCGTGACGTCACAGAAAGCATTGTGATATCACAGTGAGCACTGTGTGACGTCAAAAAGACCATTGTGTGACATCACAGAGCGCATTGTGTGATGTCACGGTGAGCACCCTGTGACGTCACAAAAAGCATTGTGATGTCAGAGTGAGCATTGTGTGATGTCACAAAGAGCATTGTCTGACGTCACAGAAAGCATTGTGATGTCACAGTGAGCACTGTGTGACGTCACAAAAAGACCATTGTGTGACGTCAGAAGAAGCATTGTGACGTCACAGAAAGCACTGTGTGAGGTCACAGAGGCCATTTGTGTAACGTCACATAAAGCATTGTGATATCACAGTGAGCACTGTGTGACGTCACAAAGACCATTGTGTGACATCACAGAAAGCATTGTGATGTCACTGTGAGTACTGTGTGACGTCACAAATACCATTGTGTGACGTCACAAAGACCATTGCGTGACGTCACAGAAAGCATTGTGATATCACAGTGAGCACTGTGTGACGTCAGAACGACCATTGTGTGACGTCAAAAAGACCATTGTGTGACATCACAGAGAGCATTGTGTGATGTCACAGTGAGCACTCTGTGACGTCACAAAAAGCATTGTGATGTCAGAGTGAGCATTGTGCGATGTCACAAAGACCATTGTGTGACGTCACAGAAAGCATTGTGATGTCACAGTGAGCATTGTGTGACGTCACGGAAAGCATTGTGATGTCAGAATAAGCATTGTGTGAAGTCACAAAGAGCATTGTGTGAACATCACAGAAAGCATTGTGATGTCACAGTGAGCACTGTGTGACGTCACAAAGACCATTGTGTGACGTCAGAAGAAGCATTGTGATGTCACAGAAAGCACTGTGTGAGGTCACAAAGACCATTTGTGTAACGTCACAGAAAGCATTGTGATGTCACAGTGAGCATTGTGTGACGTCAAAATGACCATTGTGTGACATCACAGAAAGCATTGTGATGTCACAGTGAGCACTGTGTGACGTCAAAATGACCATTCTGTGACTTCGCAGAAAGCATTGTGGTGTCACAGTGAGCATTGTGTGACATCAAAATGACCATTGTGTGACATCACAGAAAGCATTGTGATGTCACAGTGAGCACTGTGTGATGTCACAAAGACCATTGTGTGACGTCACAGAAATCATTGTGATGTCACAGTGAGCATTGTGTGACGTCACAGTGAGCATTGTGTGACGTCACAGAAAGCATTGTGATGCCACAGTGAGCATTGTGTGATGTCACAAAGACCATTCTGTGACGTCACAGAAAGCATTGTGATGTCGCAGTGAGCACTGTGTGACGTTAGAAAGCATTGTGATGTCACAGTGAGCATTGTGTGACGTCACAAAGAGCATTGTGTAACGTCACAAGAAGCATTGTGATGTCACAGTGAGCATTGTGTGAGGTCACAAAGAGCATTGTGTGACGTCACAGAAAGCATTGTGATGTCACAGTAAGCATTGTATGACGTCATAATGAGCATTGTGTGACGTCACAGAAAGCATTGTGATGTCCCAGTGAGCATTGTGTGACGTCACAGAAAGCATTGTGATTTCACAGTGAGCATTGTGTGACGTCACAAAGACCATTGTTTGACGTCACAAGAAGCATTGTGATGTCACAGTGAGCATTGTTTGGAGTCACACATACCATTGTGTGGCGTCACAGAATGCATTGTGATGTCACAGTAGAGGACTGTGTGAGGTCACAAAGACCATTGTGTGACGTCACAGAAAGCATTGTGATGTCACCGTGAGAACTGTGTGATGTCAGAAAGCATTGTGGTGTCGCAGTGAGCATTGTATGACGTCACAATGACCATTGTGTGAAGCCACAGAAAGCACTGTGATGTCACAGTGAGCATTGCGTGGAGTCACAAAGACCATTGTGTGACGTCACAGAAAGGATTGTGATGTCACAGTGAGCATTGTCTGACGTCAGAAAGACTATTGTGTGACGTCACAGAAAGCATTGTGATGTCACAATGAGCACAGTGTGATGTCACAGTGAGCACTGTGTGATGTCACAATGCCCATTGTGTGATATCAGAGAAAGCATTGTGATGTCACAGTGACCATTGTGTGACGTCACAGAAAGAATTGTGATGTCACAGTGAGCATTGTCTGACGTCAGAAAGACTATTGTGTGACGTCACAGAAAGCATTGTGATGTCACAGTGAGCACTGTGTGATGTCACAAAGACCATTGTGTGACATCACAGAATGCATTGTGATGTCACAGTGAGCACTGTGTGACGTCACAAAGACCATTGTGTGACGTCACAAATACCATTGTGTGACATCACAGAAAGCAATGTGATATCACAGTGAGCATTGTGGGATGTCACAATGAGCATTGTGTGACGTCACAGAAAGCGTTGTGATGTCACAGTGAGCACTGTGTGACGTCAGAAAGACTATTGTGTGACGTCAAAGAAAGCATTGTGATGTCACAGTGAGCATTGTGTAACGTCATTGAAAGCATTGTGATGTCACAGTGAGCATTGTGTGAAGTCACAAACACGATTGTGTGACCTCACAAACACGATAGTGTGACGTCACAGAAAGCATTGTGACGTCACAGTGAGCACTGAGTGACGTCACAAACACCATTAGTGTGACGTCACAGAATGCATTTTCCTGTCACAGTGAGCATTGTGTGACATCACTGAGTGCACTGTGTGATGTCACAATGACCACTGTGTGACGTCACAGAAAGCAGAGTGTTGTCACAGCGAGCATTCTGTGACGTCATAATGACCGATGTGTGACGTCACAGAAAGCATTGTGACGTCACAGTGAACATTGAGTGATGTCACAGTGAGCATTCTGTGACATCACTGAGTGCACTTTGAGATGTCACAATGACCATTGTGTGACATCATAGAAAACATTGTGATGTCACACTGAGCACTGAGTGACGTCAGAAAGACCATTTGTGACGTCACAGAAAGGATTGTGATGTCACAGTGAGCATTGTCTGACGTCAGAAAGACCATTGTGTGACATCACAGAAAGCATTGTGATGTCATAGTGAGCATTGTATGATGTCACAATGACCATTGTGTGACATCACAGAAAGCATTGTGATGTCACAGTGACCATTGTGTGATGTCAACAAACACCATTGTGTGATGTCACAAAGACCATTGTGTGACGTCACAGAAAGAATTGTGATGTCACAGTGAGCATTGTCTGACGTCAGATAGACTATTGTGTGACGTCACAGAAAGCATTGTGATGTCACAGTGAGCACTGTGTGATGTCACAAAGACCATTGTGTGACATCACAGAAAGCATTGTGATGTCACAGTGAGCACTGTGTGACGTCAAAATGACCATTGTGTGACGTCACAGAAAGCATTGTGATGTCACAGTTAGCATTGTGTGATGTCACAAAGACCATTGTGTGACATCACAGAAAGCATCGTGATGTCACAGTGAGTACTGTGTGACGTCACAAAGACCATTGTGTGACGTCACATATACCATTGCGTGACGTCACAGAAAGCATTGTGATATCACAGTGAGCACTGTGTGACGTCAAAAAGACCATTGTGTGACATCACAGAGCGCATTGTGTGATGTCACGGTGAGCACCCTGTGACGTCACAAAAAGCATTGTGATGTCAGAGTGAGCATTGTGAGATGTCACAAAGAGCATTGTCTGACGTCACAGAAAGCATTGTGATGTCACAGTGAGCACTGTGTGACGTCACAAAAAGACCATTGTGTGACGTCAGAAGAAGCATTGTGACGTCACAGAAAGCACTGTGTGAGGTCACAGAGGCCATTTGTGTGACGTCACAGAAAGCATTGTGATATCACAGTGAGCACTGTGTGACGTCACAAAGACCATTGTGTGACATCACAGAAAGCATTGTGATGTCACTGTGAGTACTGTGTGACGTCACAAATACCATTGTGTGACGTCGCAAAGACCATTGCGTGACGTCACAGAAAGCATTGTGATATCACAGTGAGCACTCTGTGACGTCACAAAAAGCATTGTGATGTCAGAGTGAGCATTGTGCGATGTCTCAAAGACCATTGTGTGATGTCACAGAAAGCATTGTGATGTCACAGTGAGCATTGTGTGACGTCACGGAAAGCATTGTGATGTCAGAATAAGCATTGTGTGAAGTCACAAAGAGCATTGTGTGACATCACAGAAAGCATTGCGATGTCACAGTGAGCACTCTGTGACGTCACAAAGACCATTGTGTGATGTCAGAAGAAGCATTGTGATGTCACAGAAAGCACTGTGTGAGGTCACAAAGACCATTTGTGTAACGTCACACAAAGCATTGTGATGTCACAGTGAGCATTGTGTGACGTCAAAATGACCATTGTGTGATGTCACAGAAAGCATTGTGATGTCACAGTGAGCACTGTGTGACGTCAAAATGACCATTGTGTGACGTCACAGAAAGCATTGTGATATCACAGTGAGCACTGTGTGACGTCACAAAGAAAATTGTGTGACGTCACAGAAAGCAGGGTGATGTGACAGTGAGCACTGTGTGATGTCACAAAGACCATTGTGTGATGTCACAGAAAGCATTGTGTGATGTCACAGTGAGCATTGTGTGACGTCACAGAAAGCATTGTGATGCCACAGTGAGCATTGTGTGATGTCACAAAGACCATTGTGTGACGTCACAGAAAGCATTGTGATGTCACAGAAAGCATTGTGATGTCACAGTGAGCATTGTGTGACGTCACAAAGAACCTTGTCTGACGTCACAGAAAGCATTGTGATGTCACAGTGAGCATTGTGTGATGTCACAGAAAGCATTGTGTGACGTCACAGAAAGCATTGTGATGTCACAGCGAGCATTCTGTGACGTCATAATGACCGATGTGTGACGTCACAGAAAGCATTGTGACGTCACAGTGATCATTGAGTGATGTCACAGTGAGCATTCTGTGACATCACTGAGTGCACTTTGAGATGTCACAATGACCATTGTGTGACATCATAGAAAACATTGTGATGTCACACTGAGGACTGAGTGACGTCAGAAAGACCATTTGTGACGTCACAGAAAGGATTGTGATGTCACAGTGAGCATTGTGTGATGTCAGAAAGACCATTGTGTGACATCACAGAAAGCATTGTGATGTCACAGTGAGCATTGTGTGTTGTCACAATGACCATTGTGTGACATCACAGAAAGCATTGTGATGTCACAGTGACCATTGTGTGATGTCAACAAACACCATTGTGTGATGTCACAAAGACCATTGTGTGACGTCACAGAAAGAATAGTGATGTCACAGTGAGCATTGTCTGAGGTCAGATAGACTATTGTATGACGTCACAGAAAGCATTGTGATGTCACAGTGAGCACTGTGTGATGTCACAAAGACCATTGTGTGATGTCACAGAAAGCATTGTGATGTCACAGTGAGCACTGTGTGACGTCACAAAGACCATTGTGTGACGTCACAGAAAGCATTGTGATGTCACAGTGAGCATTGTGTGATGTCACAAAGACCATTGTGTGACATCACAGAAAGCATTGTGATGTCACAGTGAGTACTGTGTGACGTCACAAAGACCATTGTGTGACGTCACAGAAAGCATTGTGATGTCACAGTGAGCACTGTGTGATGTCACGAACACCATTAGTGTGACGTCACAGAAAGCATTGTGATGATCACAGTGAGCATTGTGTGACGTCACAATGACCATTGTGTGACGTCACAGAAAGCATTGTGATGTCACAGTGATCACTGTGTGACGTCACAAAGACCATTGTGCTGACGTCACAGAAAGCATTGTGATGTCACAGTGAGCACTGTGTGACGTCACAAAGACCATTGTGTGACGTCACAGAAAGCATTGTGATGTCACCGTGAGCATTGCGTGATGTCACAAAGACCATTGTGTGACGTCACAGGAAACACTGTGATGTCACAGTGAGCACTGTGTGACGTCACAAAGACTATTGTGTGACGTCACAGAAAGCATTGTGATGTCACAGTAAGCATTGTGTGACGTCACAAAGACCATTGTGTGAAGTCACAAAGACCATTGTGTGACGTCACAGAAAGCATTGTGATGTCACAGTGAGCACTGTGTGACGTCACAAAGACCATTGTGTGACGTCAGAAAGACCATTGTGTGACATCACAGAGAGCATTGTGTGATGTCACAGTGAGCACTCTGTGACGTCACAAAAAGCATTGTGATGTCAGAGTGAGCATTGTGCGATGTCACAAAGACCATTGTGTGACGTCACAGAAAGCATTGTGATGTCACAGTGAGCATTGTGTGACGTCACAGAAAGCATTGTGATGTCAGAATGAGCATTGTGTGATGTCACAAAGACCATTGTGTGACATAACAGAAAGCATTGTGATGTCCCATTGGGCATTCTGTGACGTCACAAAGACCATTGTGCGACGTTAAGAGAAAGCATTGTGATGTAACTGTGAGCACTGTGTGACGTCACAAAGACCATTGTGTGACGTCACAGAAATCATTGTGATGCCACAGTGAGCATTGTGTGGCATCACAGTGAGCATTGTGTGACGTCACAGAAAGCATTGTGATGCCACAGTGAGCATTGTGTGATGTCACAAAGACCATTCTGTGACGTCACAGAAAGCATTGTGATGTCGCAGTGAGCACTGTGTGACGTTAGAAAGCATTGTGATGTCACAGTGAGCATTGTGTGACGTCACAAAGAGCATTGTGTAACGTCACAAGAAGCATTGTGATGTCACAGTGAGCATTGTGTGAGGTCACAAAGAGCATTGTGTGACGTCACAGAAAGCATTGTGATGTCACAGTAAGCATTGTATGACGTCATAATGAGCATTGTGTGACGTCACAGAAAGCATTGTGATGTCACAGTGAGCACTGTGTGATGTCACAAAGACCATTGTGTGACATCACAGAATGCATTGTGATGTCACAGTGAGCACTGTGAGACGTCACAAAGACCATTGTGTGACGTCACAAATACCATTGTGTGACATCACAGAAAGCAATGTGATATCACAGTGAGCATTGTGGGATGTCACAATGAGCATTGTGTGACGTCACAGAAAGCGTTGTGATGTCACAGTGAGCACTGTGTGACGTCAGAAAGACTATTGTGTGACGTCAAAGAAAGCATTGTGATGTCACAGTGAGCATTGTGTAACGTCATTGAAAGCATTGTGATGTCACAGTGAGCATTGTGTGAAGTCACAAACACGATTGTGTGACCTCACAAACACGATAGTGTGACGTCACAGAAAGCATTGTGACGTCACAGTGAGCACTGAGTGACGTCACAAACACCATTAGTGTGACGTCACAGAATGCATTTTCCTGTCACAGTGAGCATTGTGTGACATCACTGAGTGCACTGTGTGATGTCACAATGACCACTGTGTGACGTCACAGAAAGCAGAGTGATGTCACAGCGAGCATTCTGTGACGTCATAATGACCGATGTGTGACGTCACAGAAAGCATTGTGACGTCACAGTGAACATTGAGTGATGTCACAGTGAGCATTCTGTGACATCACTGAGTGCACTTTGAGATGTCACAATGACCATTGTGTGACTTCACAGAAAGCATTGTGATGTCACAGTGAGCACTGAGTGACGTCAGAAAGACCATTTGTGACGTCACAGAAAGGATTGTGATGTCACAGTGAGCATTGTCTGACGTCAGAAAGACCATTGTGTGACATCACAGAAAGCATTGTGATGTCACAGTGAGCATTGTGTGATGTCACAATGACCATTGTGTGACATCACAGAAAGCATTGTGATGTCACAGTGACCATTGTGTGATGTCAACAAACACCATTGTGTGATGTCACAAAGACCATTGTGTGACGTCACAGAAAGAATTGTGATGTCACAGTGAGCATTGTCTGACGTCAGATAGACTATTGTGTGACGTCACAGAAAGCATTGTGATGTCACAGTGAGCACTGTGTGATGTCACAAAGACCATTGTGTGACATCACAGAAAGCATTGTGATGTCACAGTGAGCACTGTGTGACGTCAAAATGACCATTGTGTGACGTCACAGAAAGCATTGTGATGTCACAGTTAGCATTGTGTGACGTCACAAAGACCATTGTGTGACGTCACAGAAAGCATTGTGATGTCACAGTGAGCACTGTGTGACGTCACAAAGACCATTGTGTGACGTCACAGGAAGCATTGTGATATCACAGTGAGCACTGTGTGACGTCAAAAAGACCATTGTGTGACATCACAGTGAGCATTGTGTGATGTCACGAAGCACCCTGTGTGACGTCACAGAAAGCATTGTGATGTCACAGTGAGCATTGTGTGATGTCACAAAGACCATTGTGTGACGTCACAGAAAGCATTGTGATGTCACAGTGAGCACTGTGTGACGTCACAAAGACCATTGTGTGACGTGAACAGAAAGCATTGTGACGTCACAGAGAGCACTGTGTGACGTCACAGAGGCCATTGTGTGACGTCACAGAAAGCATTGTGATGTCACAGTGAGCACTGTGTGACGTCACAAAGACCATTGTGTGACGTCACAGAAAGCATTGTGATGTCACTGTGAGTACTGTGTGACGTCACAAATACCATTGTGTGACGTCGCAAAGACCATTGCGTGACGTCACAGAAAGCATTGTGATATCACAGTGAGCACTCTGTGACGTCACAAAAAGCATTGTGATGTCAGAGTGAGCATTGTGCGATGTCTCAAAGACCATTGTGTGATGTCACAGAAAGCATTGTGATGTCACAGTGAGCATTGTGTGACGTCACGGAAAGCATTGTGATGTCAGAATAAGCATTGTGTGAAGTCACAAAGAGCATTGTGTGACATCACAGAAAGCATTGCGATGTCACAGTGAGCACTCTGTGACGTCACAAAGACCATTGTGTGATGTCAGAAGAAGCATTGTGATGTCACAGAAAGCACTGTGTGAGGTCACAAAGACCATTTGTGTAACGTCACACAAAGCATTGTGATGTCACAGTGAGCATTGTGTGACGTCACAATGACCATTGTGTGATGTCACAGAAAGCATTGTGATGTCACAGTGAGCACTGTGTGACGTCAAAATGACCATTGTGTGACGTCACAGAAAGCATTGTGGTGTCACAGTGAGCATTGCGTGACATCAAAATGACCATTGTGTGACGTCACAGAAAGCATTGTGATGTCACAGTGAGCACTGTGTGATGTCACAAAGACCATTGTGTGACGTCACAGAAATCATTGTGATGCCACAGTGAGCATTGTGTGGTGTCACAGTGAGCATTTTGTGACGTCACAGAAAGCATTGTGATGCCACAGTGAGCATTGTGTGATGTCACAAAGACCATTGTGTGACGTCACAGAAAGCATTGTGATGTGGCAGCGAGCACTGTGTGACGTTAGAAAGCATTGTGATGTCACAGTGAGCATTGTGTGACGTCACAAAGAGCATTGTGTAACGTCACAAGAAGCATTGTGATGTCACAGTGAGCATTGTGTGAGGTCACAGAAAGCATTGTGTGACGTCACAGAAAGCATTGTGATGTCACAGCGAGCATTCTGTGACGTCATAATGACCGATGTGTGACGTCACAGAAAGCATTGTGACGTCACAGTGATCATTGAGTGATGTCACAGTGAGCATTCTGTGACATCACTGAGTGCACTTTGAGATGTCACAATGACCATTGTGTGACATCATAGAAAACATTGTGATGTCACACTGAGGACTGAGTGACGTCAGAAAGACCATTTGTGACGTCACAGAAAGGATTGTGATGTCACAGTGAGCATTGTCTGATGTCAGAAAGACCATTGTGTGACATCACAGAAAGCATTGTGATGTCACAGTGAGCATTGTATGATGTCACAATGACCATTGTGTGACATCACAGAAAGCATTGTGATGTCACAGTGACCATTGTGTGATGTCAACAAACACCATTGTGTGATGTCACAAAGACCATTGTGTGACGTCACAGAAAGAATAGTGATGTCACAGTGAGCATTGTCTGAGGTCAGATAGACTATTGTATGACGTCACAGAAAGCATTGTGATGTCACAGTGAGCACTGTGTGATGTCACAAAGACCATTGTGTGACATCACAGAAAGCATTGTGATGTCACAGTGAGCACTGTGTGACGTCAAAATGACCATTGTGTGACGTCACAGAAAGCATTGTGATGTCACAGTGAGCATTGTGTGATGTCACAAAGACCATTGTGTGACATCACAGAAAGCATTGTGATGTCACAGTGAGTACTGTGTGACGTCACAAAGACCATTGTGTGACGTCACATATACCATTGCGTGACGTCACAGAAAGCATTGTGATATCACAGTGAGCACTGTGTGACGTCAAAAAGACCATTGTGTGACATCACAGAGCGCATTGTGTGATGTCACGGTGAGCACCCTGTGACGTCACAAAAAGCATTGTGATGTCAGAGTGAGCATTGTGTGATGTCACAAAGAGCATTGTCTGACGTCACAGAAAGCATTGTGATGTCACAGTGAGCACTGTGTGACGTCACAAAAAGACCATTGTGTGACGTCAGAAGAAGCATTGTGACATCACAGAAAGCACTGTGTGAGGTCACAGAGGCCATTTGTGTAACGTCACAGAAAGCATTGTGATATCACAGTGAGCACTGTGTGACGTCAGAAAGACCATTGTGTGACGTCAAAAAGACCATTGTGTGACATCACAGAGAGCATTGTGTGATGTCACAGTGAGCACTCTGTGACGTCACAAAAAGCATTGTGATGTCAGAGTGAGCATTGTGCGATGTCACAAAGACCATTGTGTGACGTCACAGAAAGCATTGTGATGTCACAGTGAGCATTGTGTGACGTCACGGAAAGCATTGTGATGTCAGAATAAGCATTGTGTGAAGTCACAAAGAGCATTGTGTGACATCACAGAAAGCATTGTGATGTCACAGTGAGTACTCTGTGACGTCACAAAGACCATTGTGTGACGTCAGAAGAAGCATTGTGATGTCACAGAAAGCACTGTGTGATGTCACAAAGACCATTGTGTGACGTCACAGAAATCATTGTGATGCCACAGTGAGCATTGTGTGGCATCACAGTGAGCATTGTGTGACGTCACAGAAAGCATTGTGATGCCACAGTGAGCATTGTGTGATGTCACAAAGACCATTCTGTGACGTCACAGAAAGCATTGTGATGTCGCAGTGAGCACTGTGTGACGTTAGAAAGCATTGTGATGTCACAGTGAGCATTGTGTGACGTCACAAAGAGCATTGTGTAACGTCACAAGAAGCATTGTGATGTCACAGTGAGCATTGTGTGAGGTCACAAAGAGCATTGTGTGACGTCACAGAAAGCATTGTGATGTCACAGTAAGCATTGTATGACGTCATAATGAGCATTGTGTGACGTCACAGAAAGCATTGTGATGTCCCAGTGAGCATTGTGTGACGTCACAGAAAGCATTGTGATTTCACAGTGAGCATTGTGTGACGTCACAAAGACCATTGTTTGACGTCACAAGAAGCATTGTGATGTCACAGTGAGCATTGTTTGGAGTCACAAATACCATTGTGTGGCATCACAGAATGCATTGTGATGTCACAGTAGAGGACTGTGTGAGGTCACAAAGACCATTGTGTGACGTCACAGAAAGCATTGTGATGTCACCGTGAGGACTGTGTGATGTCAGAAAGCATTGTGGTGTCGCAGTGAGCATTGTATGACGTCACAATGACCATTGTGTGAAGCCACAGAAAGCACTGTGATGTCACAGTGAGCATTGCGTGGAGTCACAAAGACCATTGTGTGACGTCACAGAAAGGATTGTGATGTCACAGTGAGCATTGTCTGACGTCAGAAAGACTATTGTGTGACGTCACAGAAAGCATTGTGATGTCACAATGAGCACTGTGTTATGTCACAGTGAGCACTGTGTGATGTCACAATGCCCATTGTGTGATATCAGAGAAAGCATTGTGATGTCACAGTGACCATTGTGTGACGTCACAGAAAGAATTGTGATGTCACAGTGAGCATTGTCTGACGTCAGAAAGACTATTGTGTGACGTCACAGAAAGCATTGTGATGTCACAGTGAGCACTGTGTGATGTCACAAAGACCATTGTGTGACATCACAGAATGCATTGTGATGTCACAGTGAGCACTGTGAGACGTCACAAAGACCATTGTGTGACGTCACAAATACCATTGTGTGACATCACAGAAAGCAATGTGATATCACAGTGAGCATTGTGGGATGTCACAATGAGCATTGTGTGACGTCAAAGAAAGCGTTGTGATGTCACAGTGAGCATTGTGTAACGTCATTGAAAGCATTGTGATGTCACAGTGAGCATTGTGTGAAGTCACAAACACGATTGTGTGACCTCACAAACACGATAGTGTGGCGTCACAGAAAGCATTGTGACGTCACAGTGAGCACTGAGTGACGTCACAAACACCATTAGTGTGACGTCACAGAATGCATTTTCCTGTCACAGTGAGCATTGTGTGACATCACTGAGTGCACTGTGTGATGTCACAATGACCACTGTGTGACGTCACAGAAAGCAGAGTGATGTCACAGCGAGCATTCTGTGACGTCATAATGACCGATGTGTGACGTCACAGAAAGCATTGTGACGTCACAGTGAACATTGAGTGATGTCACAGTGAGCATTCTGTGACATCACTGAGTGCACTTTGAGATGTCACAATGACCATTGTGTGACATCATAGAAAACATTGTGATGTCACACTGAGCACTGAGTGACGTCAGAAAGACCATTGTGTGACGTCACAGTGAGCATTGTGATGTCACAGTGATCAGTGTGTGACGTCAGAAAGACCATTGTGTGACATCACAGAAAGCATTGTGATGTCATAGTGAGCATTGTGTGATGTCACAATGAGCATTGTGTGACATCACAGAAAGCATTGTGATGTCACAGTGATCATTGTGTGATGTCACAAAGACCATTGTGTGATGTCACAAAGACCATTGTGTGACGTCACAGAAAGCATTGTGATGTCACAGAGAGCATTGTCTGACGTCAGAAAGACCATTGTGTGACGTCACAGAAAGCATTGTGATGTCACAGTGAGCACTGTGTGACGTCACAAAGACCATTGTGTGACGTCACAGAAAGCATTGTGATGTCACAGTGAGCACTGTGTGACGTCACAAAGACCATTGTGTGACGTCACAGAAAGCATTGTGATGTCACAGTGAGCATTGTGTGACGTCACAAAGACCATTGTGTGACGTCACAGAAAGCATTGTGATGTCACAGTGAGCACTGTGTGACGTCACAAAGACCATTGTGTGACGTCACAGAAAGCATTGTGATGTCACAGTGAGCATTGTGTGACGTCACAAAGACCATTGTGTGACGTCACAGAAAGCATTGTGATGTCACAGTGAGCATTGTGTGACGTCACAAAGACCATTGTGTGACGTCACAGAAAGCATTGTGATGTCACAGTGAGCATTGTGTGATGTCACAAAGACCATTGTGTGACGTCACAGAAAGCATTGTGATGTCACAGTGAGCACTGTGTGACGTCACAAAAGACCATTGTGTGACATGAGAGAAAGCATTGTGACGTCACAGAAAGCACTGTGTGAGGTCACAGAGGCCATTTGTGTGACGTCACAGAAAGCATTGTGATATCACAGTGAGCACTGTGTGACGTCACAAAGACCATTGTGTGACATCACAGAAAGCATTGTGATGTCACTGTGAGTACTGTGTGACGTCACAAATACCATTGTGTGACGTCAGAAAGACCATTGTGTGACGTCACAGAAAGAATTGTGATGTCACAGTGAGCACTGTGTGATGTCACAAAGACCATTGTGTGACGTCACAGAAATCATTGTGATGCCACAGTGAGCATTGTGTGGCGTCACAGTGAGCATTTTGTGACGTCACAGAAAGCATTGTGATGCCACAGTGAGCATTGTGTGACGTCACAAAGAGCATTGTGTAACGTCACAAGAAGCATTGTGATGTCACAGTGAGCATTGTGTGAGGTCACAGAAAGCATTGTGTGACGTCACAGAAAGCATTGTGATGTCACAGCGAGCATTCTGTGACGTCATAATGACCGATGTGTGACGTCACAGAAAGCATTGTGATGTCCCAGTGAGCATTGTGTGACGTCACAGAAAGCATTGTGATTTCACAGTGAGCATTGTGTGACGTCACAAAGACCATTGTTTGACGTCACAAGAAGCATTGTGATGTCACAGTGAGCATTGTTTGGAGTCACAAATACCATTGTGTGGCGTCACAGAATGCATTGTGATGTCACAGTAGAGGACTGTGTGACGTCAGAAAGCATTGTGGTGTCGCAGTGAGCATTGTATGACGTCACAATGACCTTTGTGTGAAGCCACAGAAAGCACTGTGATGTCACAGTGAGCATTGCGTGGAGTCACAAAGACCATTGTGTGACGTCACAGAAAGGATTGTGATGTCACAGTGAGCATTGTCTGACGTCAGAAAGACTATTGTGTGACGTCACAGAAAGCATTGTGATGTCACAATGAGCACTGTGTGATGTCATAGTGAGCACTGTGTGATGTCACAATGACCATTGTGTGATATCAGAGAAAGCATTGTGATGTCACAGTGACCATTGTGTGATGTCACAGAAAATATTGTGATGTCACAGTGAGCATTGTCTGACGTCAGAAAGACTATTGTGTGATGTCACAGAAAGCATTGTGATGTCACAGTGAGCACTGTGTGATGTCACAAAGACCATTGTGTGACATCACAGAAAGCATTGTGATGTCACAGTGAGCACTGTGTGTCGTCGAAATGACCATTGTGTGACATCACAGAAAGAATTGTGATGTCACAGTGAGCACTGTGAGACGTCACAAAGACCATTGTGTGACATCACAGAAAGCATTGTGATGTCACAGTGAGCACTGCGTGACGTCACAAAGACCATTGTGTGACGTCACAAATACCATTGTGTGACATCACAGAAAGCATTGTGATATCACAGTGAGCATTGTGGGATGTCACAATGAGCATTGTGTGACATCACAGAAAGCGTTGTGATGTCACAGTGAGCACTGTGTGACGTCAGAAAGACTATTGTGTGACGTCAAAGAAAGCATTGTGATGTCACAGTGAGCATTGTGTGACTTCACTGAGTGCACTGTGTGATGTCACAATGACCATTGTGTGTCGTCAGAAGAAGCATTGTGATGTCACAGCAAGCACTGTGTGACGTCACAAAGAACATTGTGTGATGTCACAGAAAGCATTGTGATGTCACAGTGAGCATTGTGTGACGTCACGGAAAGCATTGTGATGTCAGAATAAGCATTGTGTGAAGTCACAAAGAGCATTGTGTGACATCACAGAAAGCATTGCGATGTCACAGTGAGCACTCTGTGACGTCACAAAGACCATTGTGTGACGTCAGAAGAAGCATTGTGATGTCAAAGAAAGCACTGTGTGAGGTCACAAAGACCATTTGTGTAACGTCACACAAAGCATTGTGATGTCACAGTGAGCATTGTGTGACGTCAAAATGACCATTGTGTGATGTCACAGAAAGCATTGTGATGTCACAGTGAGCACTGTGTGACGTCAAAATGACCATTGTGTGACGTCACAGAAAGCATTGTGATGTGGCAGCGAGCACTGTGTGACGTTAGAAAGCATTGTGATGTCACAGTGAGCATTGTGTGACGTCACAAAGAGCATTGTGTAACGTCACAAGAAGCATTGTGATGTCACAGTGAGCATTGTGTGAGGTCACAGAAAGCATTGTGTGACGTCACAGAAAGCATTGTGATGTCACAGTGAGCACTGTGTGACGTCAAAATGACCATTGTGTGACGTCACAGAAAGCATTGTGATGTCACAGTGAGCATTGTGTGATGTCACAAAGACCATTGTGTGACATCACAGAAAGCATTGTGATGTCACAGTGAGTACTGTGTGACGTCACAAAGACCATTGTGTGACGTCACATATACCATTGCGTGACGTCACAGAAAGCATTGTGATATCACAGTGAGCACTGTGTGACGTCAAAAAGACCATTGTGTGACATCACAGAGCGCATTGTGTGATGTCACGGTGAGCACCCTGTGACGTCACAAAAGGCATTGTGATGTCAGAGTGAGCATTGTGTGATGTCACAAAGAGCATTGTCTGACGTCACAGAAAGCATTGTGATGTCACAGTGAGCACTGTGTGACGTCACAAAAAGACCATTGTGTGACGTCAGAAGAAGCATTGTGACGTCACAGAAAGCACTGTGTGAGGTCACAGAGGCCATTTGTGTAACGTCACAGAAAGCATTGTGATATCACAGTGAGCACTGTGTGACGTCACAAAGACCATTGTGTGACATCACAGAAAGCATTGTGATGTCACTGTGAGTACTGTGTGACGTCACAAATACCATTGTGTGACGTCGCAAAGACCATTGCGTGACGTCACAGAAAGCATTGTGATATCACAGTGAGCACTGTGTGACGTCAGAAAGACCATTGTGTGACATCACAGAGAGCATTGTGTGATGTCACAGTGAGCACTCTGTGACGTCACAAAAAGCATTGTGATGTCAGAGTGAGCATTGTGCGATGTCACAAAGACCATTGTGTGACGTCACAGAAAGCATTGTGATGTCACAGTGAGCATTGTGTGACGTCACGGAAAGCATTGTGATGTCAGAATAAGCATTGTGTGAAGTCACAAAGAGCATTGTGTGACATCACAGAAAGCATTGTGATGTCACAGTGAGTACTCTGTGACGTCACAAAGACCATTGTGTGACGTCAGAAGAAGCATTGTGATGTCACAGAAAGCACTGTGTGATGTCACAAAGACCATTGTGTGACGTCACAGAAATCATTGTGATGCCACAGTGAGCATTGTGTGGCATCACAGTGAGCATTGTGTGACGTCACAGAAAGCATTGTGATGCCACAGTGAGCATTGTGTGATGTCACAAAGACCATTCTTTGACGTCACAGAAAGCATTGTGATGTCGCAGTGAGCACTGTGTGACGTCAAAATGACCATTGTGTGATGTCACAGAAAGCATTGTGATGTCACAGTGAGCATTGTGTGACGTCAAAATGACCATTGTGTGATGTCACAGAAAGCATTGTGATGTCACAGTGAGCACTGTGTGACGTCAAAATGACCATTGTGTGACGTCACAGAAAGCATTGTGGTGTCACAGTGAGAATTGTGTGACGTCACAATGACCATTGTGTGACGTCACAGAAAGCATTGTGATGTCACAGTGAGCACTGTGTGATGTCACAAAGACCATTGTGTGACGTCACAGAAATCATTGTGATGCCACAGTGAGCATTGTGTGGCGTCACAGTGAGCATTCTGTGACGTCACAGAAAGCATTGTGATGCCACAGTGAGCATTGTGTGATGTCACAAAGACCATTCTGTGACGTCACAGAAAGCATTGTGATGTCGCAGTGAGCACTGTGTGACGTTAGAAAGCATTGTGATGTCACAGTGAGCATTGCGTGACGTCACAAAGAGCATTGTGTAACGTCACAAGAAGCATTGTGATGTCACAGTGAGCATTGTGTGAGGTCACAAAGAGCATTGTGTGACGTCACAGAAAGCATTGTGATGTCACAGTGAGCACTGTGTGACGTCACAAAGACCATTGTGTGACGTCACAGAAAGCATTGTGATGTCCCAGTGAGCATTGTGTGACGTCACAGAAAGCATTGTGATTTCACAGTGAGCATTGTGTGACGTCACAAAGACCATTGTTTGACGTCACAAGAAGCATTGTGATGTCACAGTGAGCATTGTTTGGAGTCACAAATACCATTGTGTGGCGTCACAGAATGCATTGTGATGTCACAGTAGAGGACTGTGTGACGTCAGAAAGCATTGTGGTGTCGCAGTGAGCATTGTATGACGTCACAATGACCTTTGTGTGAAGCCACAGAAAGCACTGTGATGTCACAGTGAGCATTGCGTGGAGTCACAAAGACCATTGTGTGACGTCACAGAAAGGATTGTGATGTCACAGTGAGCATTGTCTGACGTCAGAAAGACTATTGTGTGACGTCACAGAAAGCATTGTGATGTCACAGTGAGCACTGTGTGATGTCACAAAGACCATTGTGTGACATCACAGAAAGCATTGTGATGTCACAGTGAGCACTGTGAGACGTCACAAAGACCATTGTGTGACATCACAGAAAGCATTGTGATGTCACAGTGAGCACTGCGTGACGTCACAAAGACCATTGTGTGACGTCACAAATACCATTGTGTGACATCACAGAAAGCATTGTGATATCACAGTGAGCATTGTGGGATGTCACAATGAGCATTGTGTGACATCACAGAAAGCGTTGTGATGTCGCAGTGAGCACTGTGTGACGTCAGAAAGACTATTGTGTGACGTCAAAGAAAGCATTGTGATGTCACAGTGAGCATTGTGTGACTTCACTGAGTGCACTGTGTGATGTCACAATGACCATTGTGTGTCGTCAGAAGAAGCATTGTGATGTCACAGCAAGCACTGTGTGACGTCACAAAGAACATTGTGTGACGTCACAGAAAGCATTGTGATGTCACAGTGAGCACTGTGTGACGGCACAAAGTCCACTGTGTGATGTCACAAAGACCATTGTGTGACGTCACAGAAATCATTGTGATGCCACAGTGAGCATTGTGTGGCATCACAGTGAGCATTGTGTGACGTCACAGAAAGCATTGTGATGCCACAGTGAGCATTGTGTGATGTCACAAAGACCATTCTGTGACGTCACAGAAAGCATTGTGATGTCGCAGTGAGCACTGTGTGACGTCAAAATGACCATTGTGTGATGTCACAGAAAGCATTGTGATGTCACAGTGAGCATTGTGTGACGTCAAAATGACCATTGTGTGATGTCACAGAAAGCATTGTGATGTCACAGTGAGCACTGTGTGACGTCAAAATGACCATTGTGTGACGTCACAGAAAGCATTGTGGTGTCACAGTGAGAATTGTGTGACGTCACAATGACCATTGTGTGACGTCACAGAAAGCATTGTGATGTCACAGTGAGCACTGTGTGATGTCACAAAGACCATTGTGTGACGTCACAGAAATCATTGTGATGCCACAGTGAGCATTGTGTGGCGTCACAGTGAGCATTCTGTGACGTCACAGAAAGCATTGTGATGCCACAGTGAGCATTTTGTGATGTCACAAAGACCATTCTGTGACGTCACAGAAAGCATTGTGATGTCGCAGTGAGCACTGTGTGACGTTAGAAAGCATTGTGATGTCACAGTGAGCATTGCGTGACGTCACAAAGAGCATTGTGTAACGTCACAAGAAGCATTGTGATGTCACAGTGAGCATTGTGTGAGGTCACAAAGAGCATTGTGTGACGTCACAGAAAGCATTGTGATGTCACAGTGAGCATTGTATGACGTCATAATGACCATTGTGTGACGTCACAGAAAGCATTGTGATGTCCCAGTGAGCATTGTGTGACGTCACAGAAAGCATTGTGATTTCACAGTGAGCATTGTGTGACGTCACAAAGACCATTGTTTGACGTCACAAGAAGCATTGTGATGTCACAGTGAGCATTGTTTGGAGTCACAAATACCATTGTGTGGCGTCACAGAATGCATTGTGATGTCACAGTAGAGGACTGTGTGACGTCAGAAAGCATTGTGGTGTCGCAGTGAGCATTGTATGACGTCACAATGACCTTTGTGTGAAGCCACAGAAAGCACTGTGATGTCACAGTGAGCATTGCGTGGAGTCACAAAGACCATTGTGTGACGTCACAGAAAGGATTGTGATGTCACAGTGAGCATTGTCTGACGTCAGAAAGACTATTGTGTGACGTCACAGAAAGCATTGTGATGTCACAGTGAGCACTGTGTGATGTCACAAAGACCATTGTGTGACATCACAGAAAGCATTGTGATGTCACAGTGAGCACTGTGTGTCGTCGAAATGACCATTGTGTGACATCACAGAAAGCATTGTGATGTCACAGTGAGCACTGTGTGACGTCACAAAGACCATTGTGTGACATCACAGAAAGCATTGTGATGTCACAGTGAGCACTGCGTGACGTCACAAAGACCATTGTGTGACGTCACAAATACCATTGTGTGACATCACAGAAAGCATTGTGATATCACAGTGAGCATTGTGGGATGTCACAATGAGCATTGTGTGACATCACAGAAAGCGTTGTGATGTCGCAGTGAGCACTGTGTGACGTCAGAAAGACTATTGTGTGACGTCAAAGAAAGCATTGTGATGTCACAGTGAGCATTGTGTGACTTCACTGAGTGCACTGTGTGATGTCACAATGACCATTGTGTGTCGTCAGAAGAAGCATTGTGATGTCACAGCAAGCACTGTGTGACGTCACAAAGAACATTGTGTGACGTCACAGAAAGCATTGTGATGTCACAGTGAGCACTGTGTGACGGCACAAAGTCCACTGTGTGATGTCACAGAAAGCATTGTGATGTCACAGTGAGCACTGTGTGACGGCACAATGACCGTTGTGTGACGTCACAGAAAGCATTGTGATGTCACAGTGAGCACAGTGTGACATCACACAGACCATTGTGTGACGTCACAGAAAGCATTGTGATGTCACACTGAGCATTGTGTGACGTCACAAAGACCATTGTGTGACGTCACAGAAAGCATTGTGATGTCACAGTGAGCACAGTGTGACATCACAAAGACCATTGTGTGACGTCACAGAAAGCATTGTGATGTCACAGTGAGCACTGTGTGATGTCACAAAGACCATTGTGTGACGTCAGAGAAAGCATTGTGATGTCACAGCGAGCATTGTATGATGTCACAATGACCGTTGTGTGACGTCACAAAAAGCATTGTGATGTCACAATGAGCACTTTGTGATGTCACTGTGAGCACTGTGTGATGTCACAATGACCATTGTGTGACATCACAGAAAGCATTGTGATGTCACAGTGACCATTGTTTGATGTCAGCAAACACAATTGTGTGATGACACAAATTCCATTGTGTGACATCACAGAAAGCATTGTGATGTCACAGTGAGCACTGTGTGGTGTCACAAAGACCATTGTGTGACATCACAGAAAGCATTGTGATGTCACAGTGAGTACTGTGTGACGTCACAAAGACCATTGTGTGACGTCACATATACCATTGCGTGACGTCACAGAAAGCATTGTGATATCACAGTGAGCACTGTGTGACGTCAAAAAGACCATTGTGTGACATCACAGAGCTCATTGTGTGATGTCACGGTGAGCACCCTGTGACGTCACAAAAAGCATTGTGATGTCAGAGTGAGCATTGTGTGATGTCACAAAGAGCATTGTCTGACGTCACAGAAAGCATTGTGATGTCACAGTGAGCACTGTGTGACGTCACAAAAAGACCATTGTGTGACGTCAGAAGAAGCATTGTGACGTCACAGAAAGCACTGTGTGAGGTCACAGAGGCCATTTGTGTAACGTCACAGAAAGCATTGTGATATCACAGTGAGCACTGTGTGACGTCACAAAGACCATTGTGTGACATCACAGAAAGCATTGTGATGTCACTGTGAGTACTGTGTGACGTCACAAATACCATTGTGTGACGTCGCAAAGACCATTGCGTGACGTCACAGAAAGCATTGTGATATCACAGTGAGCACTGTGTGACGTCAGAAAGACCATTGTGTGACGTCAAAAAGACCATTGTGTGACATCACAGAGAGCATTGTGTGATGTCACAGTGAGCACTCCGTGACGTCACAAAAAGCATTGTGATGTCAGAGTGAGCATTGTGCGATGTCACAAAGACCATTGTGTGACGTCACAGAAAGCATTGTGATGTCACAGTGAGCATTGTGTGACGTCACGGAAAGCATTGTGATGTCAGAATAAGCATTGTGTGAAGTCACAAAGAGCATTGTGTGACATCACAGAAAGCATTGTGATGTCACAGTGAGTACTCTGTGACGTCACAAAGACCATTGTGTGACGTCAGAAGAAGCATTGTGATGTCACAGAAAGCACTGTGTGAGGTCACAAAGACCATTTGTGTAACGTCACACAAAGCATTGTGATGTCACAGTGAGCATTGTGTGACGTCAAAATGACCATTGTGTGATGTCACAGAAAGCATTGTGATGTCACAGTGAGCACTGTGTGACGTCAAAATGACCATTGTGTGACGTCACAGAAAGCATTGTGGTGTCACAGTGAGAATTGTGTGACGTCACAATGACCATTGTGTGACGTCACAGAAAGCATTGTGATGTCACAGTGAGCACTGTGTGATGTCACAAAGACCATTGTGTGACGTCACAGAAATCATTGTGATGCCACAGTGAGCATTGTGTGGCGTCACAGTGAGCATTCTGTGACGTCACAGAAAGCATTGTGATGCCACAGTGAGCATTGTGTGATGTCACAAAGACCATTCTGTGACGTCACAGAAAGCATTGTGATGTCGCAGTGAGCACTGTGTGACGTTAGAAAGCATTGTGATGTCACAGTGAGCATTGTGTGACGTCACAAAGAGCATTGTGTAACGTCACAAGAAGCATTGTGATGTCACAGTGAGCATTGTGTGAGGTCACAAAGAGCATTGTGTGACGTCACAGAAAGCATTGTGATGTCACAGTGAGCATTGTATGACGTCATAATGAGCATTGTGTGACGTCACAGAAAGCATTGTGATGTCCCAGTGAGCATTGTGTGACGTCACAGAAAGCATTGTGATTTCACAGTGAGCATTGTGTGACGTCACAAAGACCATTGTTTGACGTCACAAGAAGCATTGTGATGTCACAGTGAGCATTGTTTGGAGTCACAAATACCATTGTGTGGCGTCACAGAATGCATTGTGATGTCACAGTAGAGGACTGTGTGACGTCAGAAAGCATTGTGGTGTCGCAGTGAGCATTGTATGACGTCACAATGACCTTTGTGTGAAGCCACAGAAAGCACTGTGATGTCACAGTGAGCATTGCGTGGAGTCACAAAGACCATTGTGTGACGTCACAGAAAGGATTGTGATGTCACAGTGAGCATTGTCTGACGTCAGAAAGACTATTGTGTGACGTCACAGAAAGCATTGTGATGTCACAGTGAGCACTGTGTGATGTCACAAAGACCATTGTGTGACATCACAGAAAGCATTGTGATGTCACAGTGAGCACTGTGTGTCGTCGAAATGACCATTGTGTGACATCACAGAAAGCATTGTGATGTCACAGTGAGCACTGTGTGACGTCACAAAGACCATTGTGTGACGTCACAGAAAGCATTGTGATGTCACAGTGAGCACTGCGTGACGTCACAAAGACCATTGTGTGACGTCACAAATACCATTGTGTGACGTCACAGAAAGCATTGTGATATCACAGTGAGCATTGTGGGATGTCACAATGAGCATTGTGTGACGTCACAGAAAGCGTTGTGATGTCACAGTGAGCACTGTGTGACGTCAGAAAGACTATTGTGTGACGTCAAAGAAAGCATTGTGATGTCACAGTGAGCATTGTGTGACTTCACTGAGTGCACTGTGTGATGTCACAATGACCATTGTGTGTCGTCAGAAGAAGCATTGTGATGTCACAGCAAGCACTGTGTGACGTCACAAAGAACATTGTGTGACGTCACAGAAAGCATTGTGATGTCACAGTGAGCACTGTGTGACGGCACAAAGTCCACTGTGTGATGTCACAGAAAGCATTGTGATGTCACAGTGAGCACTGTGTGACGTCACAATGACCGTTGTGTGACGTCACAGAAAGCATTGTGATGTCACAGTGAGCACAGTGTGACATCACACAGACCATTGTGTGACGTCACAGAAAGCATTGTGATGTCACACTGAGCATTGTGTGACGTCAAAATGACCATTGTGTGACGTCACAGAAAGCATTGTGATGTCACAGTGAGCACAGTGTGACATCACACAGACCATTGTGTGACGTCACAGAAAGCATTGTGATGTCACAGTGAGCACTGTGTGATGTCACAAAGACCATTGTGTGACGTCAGAGAAAGCATTGTGATGTCACAGTGAGCATTGTATGATGTCACAATGACCGTTGTGTGACGTCACAAAAAGCATTGTGATGTCACAATGAGCACTTTGTGATGTCACTGTGAGCACTGTGTGATGTCACAATGACCATTGTGTGACATCACAGAAAGCATTGTGATGTCACAGTGACCATTGTTTGATGTCAGCAAACACAATTGTGTGATGACACAAAGTCCATTGTGTGACATCACAGAAAGCATTGTGATGTCACAGTGAGCACTGTGTGGTGTCACAAAGACCATTGTGTGACATCACAGAAAGCATTGTGATGTCACAGTGAGCACTCTGTGACGTCACAAAGACCATTGTGTGACGTCACAAATACCATTTCGTGACCTCACAGAAAGCATTGTGATATCACAGTGAGCACTGTGTGACGTCACAAAGACCATTGTGTGACGTCAAAAAGACCATTGTGTGCCATCACAGAGCGCATTGTGGGACGTCACAGAAAGGATTGTGATGTCACAGTGAGCATTGTCTGACGTCAGAAAGACCATTGTGTGACATCACAGAAAGCATTGTGATGTCACAGTGAGCACTGTGTGATGTCACAATGACCATTGTGTGACGTCACAGAAAGCATTGTGATGTCACAGTGAGCACTCTGTGACGTCACAAAAAGCATTGTGATGTCAGAGTGAGCATTGTGCGATGTCACAAAGACCATTGTGTGATGTCACAGAAAGCATTGTGATGTCACAGTGAGCATTGTGTGACGTCACGGAAAGCATTGTGATGTCACAATAAGCATTGTGTGAAGTCACAAAGAGCATTGTGTGACATCACAGAAAGCATTGCGATGTCACAGTGACCATTGTGTGATGTCACAGAAAGAATTGTGATGTCACAGTGAGCATTGTCTGACGTCAGAAAGACTATTGTGTGACGTCACAGAAAGCATTGTGATGTCACAGTGAGCACTGTGTGATGTCACAAAGACCATTGTGTGACATCACAGAAAGCATTGTGATGTCACAGTGAGCACTGTGTGTCGTCGAAATGACCATTGTGTGACATCACAGAAAGCATTGTGATGTCACAGTGAGCACTGTGAGACGTCACAAAGACCATTGTGTGACATCACAGAAAGCATTGTGATGTCACAGTGAGCACTGCGTGACGTCACAAAGACCATTGTGTGACGTCACAAATACCATTGTGTGACATCACAGAAAGCATTGTGATATCACAGTGAGCATTGTGGGATGTCACAATGAGCATTGTGTGACATCACAGAAAGCGTTGTGATGTCACAGTGAGCACTGTGTGACGTCAGAAAGACTATTGTGTGACGTCAAAGAAAGCATTGTGATGTCACAGTGAGCATTGTGTGACTTCACTGAGTGCACTGTGTGATGTCACAATGACCATTGTGTGTCGTCAAAAGAAGCATTGTGATGTCAAAGCAAGCACTGTGTGACGTCACAAAGAACATTGTGTGACGTCACAGAAAGCATTGTGATGTCACAGTGAGCACTGTGTGACGGCACAAAGTCCACTGTGTGATGTCACAGAAAGCATTGTGATGTCACAGTGAGTACTGTGTGACGGCACAATGACCGTTGTGTGACGTCACAGAAAGCATTGTGATGTCACAGTGAGCACAGTGTGACATCACACAGACCATTGTGTGACGTCACAGAAAGCATTGTGATGTCACACTGAGCATTGTGTGACGTCAAAATGACCATTGTGTGACGTCACAGAAAGCATTGTGATGTCACAGTGAGCACAGTGTGACATCACACAGACCATTGTGTGACGTCACAGAAAGCATTGTGATGTCACAGTGAGCACTGTGTGATGTCACAAAGACCATTGTGTGACGTCAGAGAAAGCATTGTGATGTCACAGCGAGCAATGTATGATGTCACAATGACCGTTGTGTGACGTCACAAAAAGCATTGTGATGTCACAATGAGCACTTTGTGATGTCACTGTGAGCACTGTGTGATGTCACAATGACCATTGTGTGACATCACAGAAAGCATTGTGATGTCACAGTGACCATTGTTTGATGTCAGCAAACACAATTGTGTGATGACACAAAGTCCATTGTGTGACATCACAGAAAGCATTGTGATGTCACAGTGAGCACTGTGTGGTGTCACAAAGACCATTGTGTGACATCACAGAAAGCATTGTGATGTCACAGTGAGTACTGTATGACGTCACAAAGACCATTGTGTGACGTCACAAATACCATTTCGTGACCTCACAGAAAGTATTGTGATATCACAGTGAGCACTGTGTGACGTCAGAAAGACCATTGTGTGACGTCAAAAAGACCATTGTGTGCCATCACAGAGCGCATTGTGGGACGTCACAGAAAGGATTGTGATGTCACAGTGAGCATTGTCTGACGTCAGAAAGACCATTGTGTGACAACACAGAAAGCATTGTGATGTCACAGTGAGCACTGTGTGATGTCACAATGACCATTGTGTGACGTCACAGAAAGCATTGTGATGTCACAGTGAGCACTCTGTGACGTCACAAAAAGCATTGTGATGTCAGAGTGAGCATTGTGCGATGTCACAAAGACCATTGTGTGATGTCACAGAAAGCATTGTGATGTCACAGTGAGCATTGTGTGACGTCACGGAAAGCATTGTGATGTCACAATAAGCATTGTGTGAAGTCACAAAGAGCATTGTGTGACATCACAGAAAGCATTGCGATGTCACAGTGAGCACTCTGTGACGTCACAAAGACCATTGTGTGACGTCAGAAGAAGCATTGTGATGTCACAGAAAGCACTGTGTGAGGTCACAAAGACCATTTGTGTAACGTCACACAAAGCATTGTGATGTCACAGTGAGCATTGTGTGACATCAAAATGACCATTGTGTGATGTCACAGAAAGCATTGTGATGTCACAGTGAGCACTGTGTGACGTCAAAATGACCATTGTGTGACGTCACAGAAAGCATTGTGGTGTCACAGTGAGCATTGTGTGACATCAAAATGACCATTGTGTGACGTCACAGAAAGCATTGTGATGTCACAGTGAGCACTGTGTGATGTCACAAAGACCATTGTGTGACGTCACAGAAATCATTGTGATGCCACAGTGAGCATTGTGTGGCGTCACAGTGAGCATTTTGTGACGTCACAGAAAGCATTGTGATGCCACAGTGAGCATTGTGTGATGTCACAAAGACCATTCTGTGACGTCACAGAAAGCATTGTGATGTCGCAGTGAGCACTGTGTGACGTTAGAAAGCATTGTGATGTCACAGTGAGCATTGTGTGACGTCACAAAGAGCATTGTGTAACGTCACAAGAAGCATTGTGATGTCACAGTGAGCATTGTGTGAGGTCACAGAAAGCATTGTGTGACGTCACAGAAAGCATTGTGATGTCACAGCGAGCATTCTGTGACGTCATAATGACCGATGTGTGACGTCACAGAAAGCATTGTGACGTCACAGTGATCATTGAGTGATGTCACAGTGAGCATTCTGTGACATCACTGAGTGCACTTTGAGATGTCACAATGACCATTGTGTGACATCATAGAAAACATTGTGATGTCACACTGAGGACTGAGTGACGTCAGAAAGACCATTTGTGACGTCACAGAAAGGATTGTGATGTCACAGTGAGCATTGTCTGACGTCAGAAAGACCATTGTGTGACATCACAGAAAGCATTGTGATGTCACAGTGAGCATTGTGTGATGTCACAATGACCATTGTGTGACATCACAGAAAGCATTGTGATGTCACAGTGACCATTGTGTGATGTCAACAAACACCATTGTGTGATGTCACAAAGACCATTGTGTGACGTCACAGAAAGAATAGTGATGTCACAGTGAGCATTGTCTGAGGTCAGATAGACTATTGTATGACGTCACAGAAAGCATTGTGATGTCACAGTGAGCACTGTGTGATGTCACAAAGACCATTGTGTGACATCACAGAAAGCATTGTGATGTCACAGTGAGCACTGTGTGACGTCACAAAGACCATTGTGTGACGTCACAGAAAGCATTGTGATGTCACAGTGAGCATTGTGTGATGTCACAAAGACCATTGTGTGACATCACAGAAAGCATTGTGATGTCACAGTGAGCATTGTGTGACGTCACAAAGACCATTGTGTGACGTTACAGAAAGCATTGCGTGACGTCACAGAAAGCATTGTGATATCACAGTGAGCACTGTGTGACATCACAAAGACCATTGTGTGACGTCAAAAAGAGCGCATTGTGTGATGTCACGGTGAGCACCCTGTGACGTCACAAAAAGCATTGTGATGTCAGAGTGAGCATTGTGTGATGTCACAAAGAGCATTGTCTGACGTCACAGAAAGCATTGTGATGTCACAGTGAGCACTGTGTGACGTCACAAAAAGACCATTGTGTGACATCAGAAGAAGCATTGTGACATCACAGAAAGCACTGTGTGAGGTCACAGAGGCCATTTGTGTAACGTCACAGAAAGCATTGTGATATCACAGTGAGCACTGTGTGACGTCACAAAGACCATTGTGTGACATCACAGAAAGCATTGTGATGTCACTGTGAGTACTGTGTGACGTCACAAATACCATTGTGTGACGTCGCAAAGACCATTGCGTGACGTCACAGAAAGCATTGTGATATCACAGTGAGCACTGTGTGACGTCACAAAGACCATTGTGTGACGTCAAAAAGACCATTGTGTGACATCACAGAGAGCATTGTGTGATGTCACAGTGAGCACTCTGTGACGTCACAAAAAGCATTGTGATGTCAGAGTGAGCATTGTGCCGATGTCACAAAGACCATTGTGTGACGTCACAGAAAGCATTGTGATGTCACAGTGAGCATTGTGTGACGTCACGGAAAGCATTGTGATGTCAGAATAAGCATTGTGTGAAGTCACAAAGAGCATTGTGTGACATCACAGAAAGCATTGTGATGTCACAGTGAGTACTCTGTGACGTCACAAAGACCATTGTGTGACATCAGAAGAAGCATTGTGATGTCACAGAAAGCACTGTGTGAGGTCACAAAGACCATTTGTGTAACGTCACAGAAAGCATTGTGATGTCACAGTGAGCATTGTGTGACGTCAAAATGACCATTGTGTGATGTCACAGAAAGCATTGTGATGTCACAGTGAGCACTGTGTGACGTCAAAATGACCATTGTGTGACGTCACAGAAAGCATTGTGGTGTCACAGTGAGCACTGTGTGACGTCACAATGACCATTGTGTGACGTCACAGAAAGCATTGTGATGTCACAGTGAGCACTGTGTGACGTCACAAAGACCATTGTGTGACGTCACAGAAATCATTGTGATGTCACAGTGAGCATTGTGTGGCGTCACAGTGAGCATTCTGTGACGTCACAGAAAGCATTGTGATGCCACAGTGAGCATTGTGTGATGTCACAAAGACCATTCTGTGACGTCACAGAAAGCATTGTGATGTCGCAGTGAGCACTGTGTGACGTTAGAAAGCATTGTGATGTCACAGTGAGCATTGTGTGACGTCACAAAGAGCATTGTGTAACGTCACAAGAAGCATTGTGATGTCACAGTGAGCATTGTGTGAGGTCACAAAGAGCATTGTGTGACGTCACAGAAAGCATTGTGATGTCACAGTGAGCACTGTGTGACGTCATAATGACCATTGTGTGACGTCACAGAAAGCATTGTGATGTCCCAGTGAGCATTGTGTGACGTCACAGAAAGCATTGTGATTTCACAGTGAGCATTGTGTGACGTCACAAAGACCAGTGTTTGACGTCACAAGAAGCATTGTGATGTCACAGTGAGCATTGTTTGGAGTCACAAATACCATTGTGTGGCGTCACAGAATGCATTGTGATGTCACAGTAGAGGACTGTGTGACGTCAGAAAGCATTGTGGTGTCGCAGTGAGCATTGTATGACGTCACAATGACCATTGTGTGAAGCCACAGAAAGCACTGTGATGTCACAGTGAGCATTGCGTGGAGTCACAAAGACCATTGTGTGACGTCACAGAAAGGATTGTGATGTCACAGTGAGCATTGTCTGACGTCAGAAAGACTATTGTGTGACGTCACAGAAAGCATTGTGATGTCACAATGAGCACTGTGTGATGTCACAGTGAGCACTGTGTGATGTCACAATGACCATTGTGTGATATCAGAGAAAGCATTGTGATGTCACAGTGACCATTGTGTGACGTCACAGAAAGAATTGTGATGTCACAGTGAGCATTGTCTGACGTCAGAAAGACTATTGTGTGACGTCACAGAAAGCATTGTGATGTCACAGTGAGCACTGTGTGATGTCACAAAGACCATTGTGTGACATCACAGAAAGCATTGTGATGTCACAGTGAGCACTGTGTGTCGTCAAAATGACCATTGTGTGACATCACAGAAAGCATTGTGATGTCACAGTGAGCACTGTGAGACGTCACAAAGACCATTGTGTGACATCACAGAAAGCATTGTGATGTCACAGTGAGCACTGCGTGACGTCACAAAGACCATTGTGTGACGTCACAAATACCATTGTGTGACATCACAGAAAGCATTGTGATATCACAGTGAGCATTGTGGGATGTCACAATGAGCATTGTGTGACGTCACAGAAAGCGTTGTGATGTCACAGTGAGCACTGTGTGACGTCAGAAAGACCATTGTGTGACGTCAAAGAAAGCATTGTGATGTCACAGTGAGCATTGTGTGACTTCACTGAGTGCACTGTGTGATGTCACAATGACCATTGTGTGTCGTCAGAAGAAGCATTGTGATGTCACAGCAAGCACTGTGTGACGTCACAAAGAACATTGTGTGACGTCACAGAAAGCATTGTGATGTCTCAGTGAGCACTGTGTGACGGCACAAAGTCCACTGTGTGATGTCACAGAAAGCATTGTGATGTCACAGTGAGCACTGTGTGACGGCACAATGACCGTTGTGTGACGTCACAGAAAGCATTGTGATGTCACTGTGAGCACTGTGTGACATCACACAGACCACTATGTGACGTCACAGAAAGCATTGTGATGTCACACTGAGCATTGTGTGACGTCACCAAGACCATTGTGTGACGTCACAGAAAGCATTGTGATGTCACAGTGAGCACAGTGTGACATCACACAGTCCATTGTGTGACGTCACAGAAAGCATTGTGATGTCACAGTGAGCACTGTGTGATGTCACAAAGACCATTGTGTGACGTCAGAGAAAGCATTGTGATGTCACAGCGAGCATTGTATGATGTCACAATGACCGTTGTGTGACGTCACAAAAAGCATTGTGATGTCACAATGAGCACTTTGTGATGTCACTGTGAGCATTGTGTGATGTCACAATGACCATTGTGTGACATCACAGAAAGCATTGTGATGTCACAGTGACCATTGTGTGATGTCACAAAGTCCATTGTGTGACATCACAGAAAGCATTGTGATGTCACAGTGAGCACTGTGTGATGTCACAAAGACCATTGTGTGACATCACAGAAAGCATTGTGATGTCACAGTGAGCACTCTGTGACGTCACAAAGACCATTGTGTGACGTCAAGAGAAAGCATTGTGATGTCACAGTGAGCACTGTGTGACGTCACAAAGACCATTGTGTGACGTCAAAAAGACCATTGTGTGCCATCACAGAGCGCATTGTGGGACGTCACAGAAAGGATTGTGATGTCACAGTGAGCATTGTCTGACGTCAGAATGACCATTGTGTGACATCACAGAAAGCATTGTGATGTCACAGTGAGCACTGTGTGATGTCACAATGACCATTGTGTGACGTCACAGAAAGCATTGTGATGTCACAGTGACCATTGTGTGATGTCAACAAACACCATTGTGTGATGTCACAAAGACCATTGTGTGACGTCACAGAAAGAATAGTGATGTCACAGTGAGCATTGTCTGACGTCAGAAGGACTATTGTGTGACGTCACAGAAAGCATTGTGATGTCACAGTGAGCACTGTGTGATGTCACAAAGACCATTGTGTGACATCACAGAAAGCATTGTGATGTCACAGTGAGCACTGTGTGACGTCAAAATGACCATTGTGTGACATCACAGAAAGCATTGTGATGTCACAGTGAGCACTGTGTGACGTCACAAAGACCATTGTGTGACATCACAGAAAGCATTGTGATGTCACAGTGAGCACAGTGTGACGTCACAAAGACCATTGTGTGACGTCACAAATACCATTGTGTGACATCACAGAAAGCATTGTGATATCACAGTGAGCATTGTGGGATGTCACAATGAGCATTGTGTGACGTCACAGAAAGCGTTGTGATGTCACAGTGAGCACTGTGTGACGTCAGAAAGACTATTGTGTGACGTCAAAGAAAGCATTGTGATGTCACAGTGAGCATTGTGTGACTTCACTGAGTGCACTGTGTGATGTCACAATGACCATTGTGTGTCGTCAGAAGAAGCATTGTGATGTCACAGCAAGCACTGTGTGACGTTACAAAGACCATTGTGTGACGTCACAGTAAGCATTGTGATGTCACAGTGAGCATTGTGTGACGTCACAAAGACCATTGTGTGATGTCACAGAAAGCATTGTGATGTCACAGTGAGCACTGTGTGATGTCACAATGACCATTGTGTGACGTCACAGAAAGCATTGTGATGTCACAGTGAGCACTCTGTGACGTCACAGGAAGCATTGTGATGTCACAGTGAGCATTGTGCGATGTCACAAAGACCATTGTGTGATGTCACAGAAAGCATTGTGATGTCACAGTGAGCATTGTGTGACGTCACAGAAAGCATTGTGATGTCACAGTGAGCATTGTGTGAGGTCACAAAGAGCATTGTGTGACATCACAGAAAGCATTGTGATGTCACAGTGAGCACTCTGTGACGTCACAAAGACCATTGTGTGACGTCAGAAGAAGCATTGTGATGTCACAGAAAGCACTGTGTGAGGTCACAAAGACCATTTGTGTAACGTCACACAAAGCATTGTGATGTCACAGTGAGCATTGTGTGACATCACAATGACCATTGTGTGATGTCACAGAAAGCATTGTGATGTCACAGTGAGCACTGTGTGACGTCAAAATGACCATTGTGTGACGTCACAGAAAGCATTGTGGTGTCACAGTGAGCATTGTGTGACATCAAAATGACCATTGTGTGACGTCACAGAAAGCATTGTGATGTCACAGTGAGCACTGTGTGATGTCACAAAGACCATTGTGTGACGTCACAGAAATCATTGTGATGCCACAGTGAGCATTGTGTGGCGTCACAGTGAGCATTTTGTGACGTCACAGAAAGCATTGTGATGCCACAGTGAGCATTGTGTGATGTCACAAAGACCATTCTGTGACGTCACAGAAAGCATTGTGATGGCTCAATGAGCACTGTGTGACGTCACAGAAAGCATTGTGATGTCACAGTGAGCATTGTGTGACGTCACAAAGAGCATTGTGTGACGTCACAGAAAGCATTGTGATGTCACAGTGAGCATTGTGTGACGTCACAGAAAGCATTGTGTGACATCACAGAAAGCATTGTGATGTCACAGCGAGCATTGTGTGACGTCAGAAAGACCATTGAGTGACGTCACAGAAAGCATTGTGTGATGTCACAGTGAGCATTCTGTGACATCACAGAGAGCGTTGTGTGATGTCACAGTGCGCATTGTGTGACGTCATAGAAAGCATTGTGATGTCACAGTGAGCACTGAGTAACGTCAGAAAGACCATTTGTGACGTCACAGAAAGGATTGTGATGTCACAGTGAGCATTGTCTGACGTCAGAAAGACCATTGTGTGACATCACAGAAAGCATTGTGATGTCACAGTGAGCATTGTATGATGTCACAATGACCATTGTGTGACATCACAGAAAGCATTGTGATGTCACAGTGACCATTGTGTGATGTCAACAAACACCATTGTGTGATGTCACAAAGACCATTGTGTGACGTCACAGAAAGCATAGTGATGTCACAGTGAGCACTGTGTGACGTCAGAAAGACTATTGAGTAACGTCACAGAAAGCATTGTGATGTCACAGTGAGCACTGTGTGATGTCACAAAGACCATTGTGTGACATCACAGAAAGCATTGTGATGTCACAGTGAGCACTGTGTGACGTCAAAATGACCATTGTGTGACGTCACAGAAAGCATTGTGATGTCACAGTGAGCATTGTGTGATGTCACAAAGACCATTGTGTGACATCACAGAAAGCATTGTGATGTCACAGTGAGTACTGTGTGACGTCACAAAGACCATTGTGTGACGTCACAGAAAACACTGTGTGATGTCACAGAAGCATTGTGATATCACAGAGAGCACTGTGTGACATCAAAAAGACCATTGTGATGATCACAGAGCGCATTGTGTGATGTCACGAGAGCACCCTGTGACGTCACAAAAGGCATTGTGATGTCAGAGTGAGCATTGTGTGATGTCACAAAGAGCATTGTCTGACGTCACAGAAAGCATTGTGATGTCACAGTGAGCACTGTGTGACGTCACAAAAAGACCATTGTGTGACGTCAGAAGAAGCATTGTGACGTCACAGAAAGCACTGTGTGAGGTCACAGAGGCCATTTGTGTAACGTCACAGAAAGCATTGTGATATCACAGTGAGCACTGTGTGACGTCACAAAGACCATTGTGTGACATCACAGAAAGCATTGTGATGTCACTGTGAGTACTGTGTGACGTCACAAATACCATTGTGTGACGTCGCAAAGACCATTGCGTGACGTCACAGAAAGCATTGTGATATCACAGTGAGCACTGTGTGACGTCACAAAGACCATTGTGTGACGTCAAAAAGACCATTGTGTGACATCACAGAGAGCATTGTGTGATGTCACAGTGAGCACTCTGTGACGTCACAAAAAGCATTGTGATGTCAGAGTGAGCATTGTGCGATGTCACAAAGACCATTGTGTGACGTCACAGAAAGCATTGTGATGTCACAGTGAGCATTGTGTGACGTCACGGAAAGCATTGTGATGTCAGAATAAGCATTGTGTGAAGTCACAAAGAGCATTGTGTGACATCACAGAAAGCATTGTGATGTCACAGTGAGCACTCTGTGACGTCACAAAGACCATTGTGTGACATCAGAAGAAGCATTGTGATGTCACAGAAAGCACTGTGTGAGGTCACAAAGACCATTTGTGTAACGTCACAGAAAGCATTGTGATGTCACAGTGAGCATTGTGTGACGTCAAAATGACCATTGTGTGATGTCACAGAAAGCATTGTGATGTCACAGTGAGCACTGTGTGACGTCAAAATGACCATTGTGTGACGTCACAGAAAGCATTGTGGTGTCACAGTGAGCACTGTGTGACGTCACAATGACCATTGTGTGACGTCACAGAAAGCATTGTGATGTCACAGTGAGCACTGTGTGATGTCACAAAGACCATTGTGTGACGTCACAGAAATCATTGTGATGCCACAGTGAGCATTGTGTGGCGTCACAGTGAGCATTGTGTGACGTCACAGAAAGCATTGTGATGCCACAGTGAGCATTGTGTGATGTCACAAAGACCATTCTGTGACGTCACAGAAAGCATTGTGATGTCGCAGTGAGCACTGTGTGACGTTAGAAAGCATTGTGATGTCACAGTGAGCATTGTGTGACGTCACAAAGAGCATTGTGTAACGTCACAAGAAGCATTGTGATGTCACAGTGAGCATTGTGTGAGGTCACAAAGAGCATTGTGTGACGTCACAGAAAGCATTGTGATGTCACAGTGAGCACTGTGTGACGTCACAAAGACCATTGTGTGACGTCACAGAAAGCATTGTGATGTCCCAGTGAGCATTGTGTGACGTCACAGAAAGCATTGTGATGTCATAGTGAGCATTGTGTGACGTCACAAAGACCATTGTGTGACGTCACAGAAAGCATTGTGATGTCACAGTGAGCATTGTTTGGTGTCACAAATACCATTGTGTGGCGTCACAGAATGCATTGTGATGTCACAGTAGAGGACTGTGTGACGTCAGAAAGCATTGTGGTGTCGCAGTGAGCATTGTATGACGTCACAATGACCATTGTGTGAAGCCACAGAAAGCACTGCGATGTCACAGTGAGCATTGCGTGGAGTCACAAAGACCATTGTGTGACGTCACAGAAAGGATTGTGATGTCACAGTGAGCATTGTCTGACGTCAGAAAGACTATTGTGTGACGTCACAGAAAGCATTGTGATGTCACAATGAGCACTGTGTGATGTCATAGTGAGCACTGTGTGATGTCACAATGACCATTGTGTGATATCAGAGAAAGCATTGTGATGTCACAGTGACCATTGTGTGATGTCACAGAAAGAATTGTGATGTCACAGTGAGCATTGTCTGACGTCAGAAAGACTATTGTGTGATGTCACAGAAAGCATTGTGATGTCACAGTGAGCACTGTGTGATGTCACAAAGACCATTGTGTGACATCACAGAAAGCATTGTGATGTCACAGTGAGCACTGTGTGTCGTCGAAATGACCATTGTGTGACATCACAGAAAGCATTGTGATGTCACAGTGAGCACTGTGAGACGTCACAAAGACCATTGTGTGACGTCACAAATACCATTGTGTGACATCACAGAAAGCATTGTGATATCACAGTGAGCATTGTGGGATGTCACAATGAGCATTGTGTGACATCACAGAAAGCGTTGTGATGTCACAGTGAGCACTGTGTGACGTCAGAAAGACCATTGTGTGACGTCAAAGAAAGCATTGTGATGTCACAGTGAGCATTGTGTGACTTCACTGAGTGCACTGTGTGATGTCACAATGACCATTGTGTGTCGTCAGAAGAAGCATTGTGATGTCACAGCAAGCACTGTGTGACGTCACAAAGAACATTGTGTGACGTCACAGAAAGCATTGTGATGTCTCAGTGAGCACTGTGTGACGGCACAAAGTCCACTGTGTGATGTCACAGAAAGCATTGTGATGTCACAGTGAGCACTGTGTGACGTCACAATGACCGTTGTGTGACGTCACAGAAAGCATTGTGATGTCACAGTGAGCACAGTGTGACATCACACAGACCATTGTGTGACGTCACAGAAAGCATTGTGATGTCACACTGAGCATTGTGTGACGTCAAAATGACCATTGTGTGACGTCACAGAAAGCATTGTGATGTCACAGTGAGCACTGTGTGACGTCACAGAAAGCATTGTGATGTCACAGTGAGCACTGTGTGATGTCACAAAGACCATTGTGTGACGTCAGAGAAAGCATTGTGATGTCACAATGAGCATTGTATGATGTCACAATGACCGTTGTGTGACGTCACAAAAAGCATTGTGATGTCACAATGAGCACTTTGTGATGTCACTGTGAGCACTGTGTGATGTCACAATGACCATTGTGTGACATCACAGAAAGCATTGTGATGTCACAGTGAGCATTGTTTGACGTCACAAATACCATTGTGTGATGTCACAAAGACCATTGTGTGACATCACAGAAAGCATTGTGATGTCACAGTGAGCACTGTGTGGTGTCACAAAGACCATTGTGTGACATCACAGAAAGCATTGTGATGTCACAGTGAGCACTCTGTGACGTCACAAAGACCATTGTGTGACGTCACAAATACCATTGCGTGACCTCACAGAAAGCATTGTGATATCACAGTGAGCACTGTGTGACGTCACAAAGACCATTGTGTGACGTCAAAAAGACCATTGTGTGCCATCACAGAGCGCATTGTGTGACGTCACAGAAAGGATTGTGATGTCACAGTGAGCATTGTCTGACGTCAGAATGACCATTGTGTGACATCACAGAAAGCATTGTGATGTCACAGTGAGCACTGTGTGATGTCACAATGACCATTGTGTGACGTCACAGAAAGCATTGTGATGTCACAGTGACCATTGTGTGATGTCAACAAACACCATTGTGTGATGTCACAAAGACCATTGTGTGACGTCACAGAAAGAATAGTGATGTCACAGTGAGCATTGTCTGACGTCAGAAGGACTATTGTGTGACGTCACAGAAAGCATTGTGATGTCACAGTGAGCACTGTGTGATGTCACAAAGACCATTGTGTGACATCACAGAAAGCATTGTGATGTCACAGTGAGCACTGTGTGTCGTCAAAATGACCATTGTGTGACATCACAGAAAGAATTGTGATGTCACAGTGAGCACTGTGTGACGTCACAAAGACCATTGTGTGACGTCACAGAAAGCATTGTGATGTCACAGTGAGCACAGTGTGACGTCACAAAGACCATTGTGTGACGACACAAATACCATTGTGGGACATCACAGAAAGCATTGTGATATCACAGTGAGCATTGTGGGATGTCACAATGAGCATTGTGTGACGTCACAGAAAGCGTTGTGATGTCACAGTGAGCACTGTGTGACGTCAGAAAGACTATTGTGTGACGTCAAAGAAAGCATTGTGATGTCACAGTGAGCATTGTGTGACTTCACTGAGTGCACTGTGTGATGTCACAATGACCATTGTGTGTCGTCAGAAGAAGCATTGTGATGTCACAGCAAGCACTGTGTGACGTTACAAAGACCATTGTGTGACGTCACAGTAAGCATTGTGATGTCACAGTGAGCATTGTGTGACGGCACAAAGTCCACTGTGTGATGTCACAGAAAGCATTGTGATGTCACAGTGAGCACAGTGTGACATCACAAAGTCCATTGTGTGACCTCACAGAAAGCATTGTGTTGTCACTATGAGCATTGTGTGATGTCACACAGACCATTGTGTGACGACACAAAGACCATTGTGTGAGGTCACAACATCATTGTGATGTCAGAGTGAGCACTGAGTGTCGTCAGTAAGAACATTGTGTGACATCACAGAAAGCATTGTGATGTCACAGTGAGCGCTGTGTGATGTCACACATACCATTGTATGATGTCACAGAAAGCATTGTGATGTCACAGTGAGCACTGTGTGATGTCACAGTGAGGATTCTGTGACGCCACAGAAAGCATTGTGATGTCACAGTGAGCATTGTGTAACGTCACAGAAAGCATTGTGATGTCACAGTGAGCATTGTGTGAAGTCAGAAACACGATTGTGTGACCTCACAAACACGATAGTGTGACGTCACAGAAAGCATTGTGACGTCACAGTGAGCACTGAGTGACGTCACAAACACCATTAGTGTGACGTCACAGAATGCATTTTCCTGTCACAGTGAGCATTGTGTGACATCACTGAGTGCACTGTGTGATGTCACAATGACCACTGTGTGACGTCACAGAAAGCAGAGTGATGTCACAGCGAGCATTCTGTGATGTCATAATGACCGATGTGTGATGTCACAGAAAGCATTGTGACGTCACAGTGAGCATTGAGTGATGTCACAGTGAACATTCTGTGACATCACTGAGTGCACTGTGTGATGTCACAAAGACCATTTGTGATGTCACAGAAAGGATTGTGATGTCACACTGAGCACTGAGTGACGTCACAAAGACCATTGTGTGACGTCACAGAAACCATTGTGATGTCACTGTGAGCATTGTGTGATGTCACAGTGAGTATTGTGTGACGTCACAGAAAGCATTGTGATGTCACAGTGAGTATTGTGTGATGTCACAGTGAGCACTGTGTGACGTCACAGAAAGCAGTGTGATGTCACCGTGAGCATTGTGCGATGTCACAATGACCATTGTATGACGTCACAGAAAGCATTGTGATGTCACAGTGAGAACTGTGTGACGTCACAGAAAGCATTGTGATGTCACAGTGAGCACTGTGTGATGTCACAAAGACCATTGTGTGACGTCACAGAAATCATTGTGATGCCACAGTGAGCAGTGTGTGACAGCACAAAGACGATTGTGTTACGTTACAGAAAGCATTGTGATGTCACAGTGAGCACAGTGTGACATCACAAAGACCATTGTGTGAGGTCACAGAAAGCATTGTGATGTCACAGTGAGCATTGTGTGATGTCACAGTGAGCATTGTGTGAAGTCACAGAAAGCATTGTGATGTCGCAGTGAGCACTGTGTGTCGTCAGAAAGCATTGTGATGTCACAGTGAGCATTGTGTGACGTCACAATGACCATTGTGTGACGTCACAAGAAGCATTGTGATGTCACAGTGAGCATTGTGTGAGGTCACAAAGAGCATTGTGCGACGTCACAGAAAGCATTGTGATGTCACAGTGAGCATTGTATGATGTCATAATGACCATTGTGTGACGTCACAAAGACCATTGTTTGACGTCACAAGAAGCATTGTGATGTCACAGTGAGCATTGTTTGGAGTCACAAATACCATTGTGTGGCGTCACAGAATGCATTGTGATTTCGCAGTGAGCACTGTGTGAGGTCACAAAGACCATTGTGTGACGTCACAGAAAGCATTGTGATGTCACAGTGAGCACTGTGTGACGTCAGAAAGCATTGTGGTGTCACAGTGAGCATTGTATGACGTCACAATGACCATTGTGTGAAGCCACAGAAAGCACTGTGATGTCACAGTGAGCATTGCGTGGAGTCACAAAGACCATTGTGTGACGTCAGAGAAAGCATTGTGATGTCACAGTGATTATTGTGTGACGTCACAGAAAGCATTGTGATGTCACAGTGAGTATTGTGTGATGTCACAGTGAGCATTGTGTGAAGTCACAATGACCATTGTGTGAGGTCACAGAAACCATTGTGATGTCACAGTGAGCATTGTGTGACATCACTGAGTGCACAGTGTGATGTCACAATGACCATTGTGTGACATCACAGAAAGCATTGTGATGTCACAGTTAGCATTGTTTGATGTCACAGTGAGCATTGTGTGATGTCACAGTGAGCACTGTGTGACGTCACAGAAAGCATTGTGATGTCACAGTTAGCATTGTGTGATGTCGCAGTGAGCATTGTGTGACATCACAGAAAGCATTGTGATGTCACAGTGAGCAATGTGTGTCATCAATAAGACCATTGTGTGACGTCACAGAAAGCATTGTGATGTGACATTGAGCACTGTCACGTCAGAAAGACCATTGTCTGACGTCACAGAAAGCATTGTGATGTCACAGTGAGCATTGTGTGACGTCACAGAAAGCATTGTGATGTCACAGTGAGCACTGTGTGACGTCAGAAAGACCATAGTGTGACGTCACAGAAAGTATTGTGAGGTCACAGTGAGCACTGTGTGACGTCGCAAAGACCATTGTGTGACGTCATAGAAAGCATTGTGATGTCACAGTGTGGATTGTGTGACGTCAAAATGAGCATTGTGTGACGTCACAGAAAGCATTGTGATGTCACAGTGAGCATTGTGTGACGTCACAATGACCATTGTTTGACGTCACAGAAAGCATTGTGGTGTCACAGTGAGCATTGTGTGACATCACTGAGTGCACTGTGTGATGTCACAATGACCATTGTGTGACGTCACAGAATGCAGTGTGATGTCACAGTGAGCATTGTGTGACGTCACAAAGACCATTGTGTGACGTCACAGAAAGCAATGTGATGTCACAGTGAGCACTGTGTGATGTCACAAAGACCATTGTGTGACGTCACAGAAAGCAGTGTGATGTCACAGTGAGCATTGTGTGACGTCACCAAGACCATTGTCTGACGTCACAGAAAGCATTGTGATGTCACAGTGAGCATTGTGTGACGTCACGGAAAGCATTGTGATGTCAGAATAAGCATTGTGTGAAGTCACAAAGAGCATTGTGTGACATCACAGAAAGCATTGCGATGTCACAGTGAGCACTCTGTGACGTCACAAAGACCATTGTGTGACGTCAGATGAAGCATTGTGATGTCACAGAAAGCACTGTGTGAGGTCACAAAGACCATTTGTGTAACGTCACAGAAAGCATTGTGATGTCACAGTGAGCATTGTGTGACGTCAAAATGACCATTGTGTGACGTCACAGAAAGCATTGTGATGTCACAGTGAGCACTGTGTGACGTCACAAAGACCATTGTGTATCATCACAGAAAGAATTGTGATGTCACAGTGAGCACTGTGTGATGTCACAAAGACCATTCTGTGACGTCAGAGAAAGCATTGTGATGTCACAGCGAGCATTGTATGATGTCAGAAAGACCGTTGTGTGACGTCACAAAAAGCATTGTGATGTCACAATGAGCGCTGTGTGATGTCACAGTGAACATTGTGTGATGTCACAAAGACCATTCTGTGACGTCGCAGAAAGCATTGTGATGCCACAGTGAGCATTGTGTGACGTCACAGTGAGCATTGTGTGACGTAAGAGAAAGCACTGTGACATCACAGTGAGCACCGAGTGACGTCAGAAAGACCATATTGTGACGTCACAGAAAGCATTGTGATGTCACAGTGAGCATTGTGTGACATAACTGAGTGCACTGTGTGATGTCACAATGACCATTGTCTGACGTCACAGAAAGTATTGTGATATCACAGTGTGCGTTGTGTGATGTCAACACCATTGTGTGATGTCACAAAGACCATTGTGTGACGTCACAGAAAGGATTGTGATGCCACAGTGAGCATTGTCTGACGTCAGAAAGACCATTGTGTGACATCACAGAAAGCATTGTGATGTCACAGTGAGCACTGTGTGATGTCACAAAGACCATTCTGTGACGTCAGAGAAAGCATTGTGATGTCACAGCGAGCATTGTATGATGTCACAATGACCGTTGTGTGACGTCACAAAAAGCATTGTGATGTCACAATGAGCACTGTGTGATGTCACAGTGAGCACTGTGTGATGTCACAATGACCATTGTGTGACATCACAGAAAGCATTGTGATGTCACAGTGACCATTGTGTGATGTCAGCAAACACAATTGTGTGATGACACAAAGTCCATTGTGTGACGTCACAGAAAGCATTGTGATGTCACCGTGAGCACTGTGTGATGTTACAAAGACCATTGTGTGATATCACAGAAAGCATTGTGATGTCACAGTGAGTACTGTATGACGTCACAAAGACCATTGTGTGACGTCACAAATACCATTGCGTGACCTCACAGAAAGCATTGTGATAGCACAGTGAGCACTGTGTGACGTCACAATGACCATTGTGTGACGTCACAGAAAGCATTGTGATGTCACAGTGACCATTGTGTGATGTCAAAAAGACCATTGTGTGCCATCACAGAGCGCATTGTGTGACGTCACAGAAAGGATTGTGATGTCACAGTGAGCATTGTCTGACGTCAGAAAGACCATTGTGTGACATCACAGAAAGCATTGTGATGTCACAGTGAGCACTGTGTGATGTCACAATGACCATTGTGTGACGTCACAGAAAGCATTGTGATGTCACAGTGACCATTGTGTGATGTCAACAAACACCATTGTGTGATGTCACAAAGACCATTGTGTGACGTCACAGAAAGAATAGTGATGTCACAGTGAGCATTGTCTGACGTCAGAAGGACTATTGTGTGACGTCACAGAAAGCATTGTGATGTCACAGTGAGCACTGTGTGATGTCACAAAGACCATTGTGTGACATCACAGAAAGCATTGTGATGTCACAGTGAGCACTATGTGTCGTCAAAATGACCATTGTGTGACATCACAGAAAGCATTGTGATGTCACAATGAGCACTGTGAGACGTCACAAAGACCATTTTGTGACATCACAGAAAGCATTGTGATGTCACAGTGAGCACTGTGTGACGTCACAAAGACCATTGTGTGACGTCACAAATACCATTGTGTGACATCACAGAAAGCATTGTGATATCACAGTGAGCATTGTGGGATGTCACAATGAGCATTGTGTGACGTCACAGAAAGCGTTGTGATGTCACAGTGAGCACTGTGTGACGTCAGAAAGACTATTGTGTGACGTCAAAGAAAGCATTGTGATGTCACAGTGAGCATTGTGTGACTTCACTGAGTGCACTGTGTGATGTCACAATGACCATTGTGTGTCATCAGAAGAAGCATTGTGATGTCACAGCAAGCACTGTGTGACGTCACAAAGACCATTGTGTGACGTCACAGTAAGCATTGTGATGTCACAGTGAGCACTGTGTGACGGCACAAAGTCCACTGTGTGATGTCACAGAAAGCATTGTGATGTCACAGTGAGCACTGTGTGACGGCACAATGACCTGAAGGAAGTGGGGGAGAAAAAGAGGGTGTATCGCCTCTGGAAGGAGGGGAAGGCTTCTCCTGATGTGTTTAAGGAGGTAGCCAGACTATGTAGGAGAAAAATTAGAGAGGCTAAGGCTCAGCCAGAACTTAGGCTGGCCACTTCCGTGAAAGTTAACAAAAAACACTTTTATAAATTTATCAACGCTAAAAGGAAGGGCAAGAAGAGCCTCCACTCCTTACTGGACCGGGAGGGGAACACTATAACTGATGATGAAGCAAAGGCAGAGGTCCTGAATGCCTTCTTCGTCTCAGTTTTCAACAGTAAGGAGAGAGGAGGAGGAGGCAAATGGCCTCTTAAACTGGGGGATGGGGTCGGGGAGCAGTGTGTTCCCCTGGAAATTCATGAGGAATTAGTTCAGGACCTGCTGAGCCACCTGGACACCCACAAGTCCATGGGACCAGATGGGATCCATCCCAGGGTGCTGAGAGAGCTGGCAGCTGAGCTGGCCAAGCCACTCTCCATCATTTTCCAGCAGTCCTGGCTCACCGGAGAGGTCCCAGGAGACTGGAAAATGGCCAACGTGGTCCCCATCCACAAAAAGGGTCGGATGGAGGAACCTGGGAACTACAGACCCGTCAGCCTGACCTCAGTGCCAGGGAAACTGATGGAGCAGGTTCTCTTGGGGCCAATAACTGCGCACCTGAGGGATGGCAAGGATCTCAGGTCCAGCCAGCATGGGTTTAGGAAGGGCAGATCCTGCCTTTCTAACCTGATCTCCTTCTATGATCAGGTGACCCGCTTGGTGGATGTGGGGAGGCCTGTGGATGTGGTCTATCTGGACTTCAGCAAGGCCTTTGACACTGTCCCCCACAGCAAACTGCTGGCTAAGCTGTCAGCCCGCGGCTTGGATGGCAACACTCTGTGCTGGGTTAGGAACTGGCTGGAGGGCCGGACCCAGAGAGTGGTGGTGAATGGTGCCACATCCAGCTGGCAGCTGTCACTAGTGGTGTCCCTCAGGGATCAGTGCTGGGCCCCATCCTCTTTAACATCTTCATAGATGATCTGGATGAGGGCATGGAGTCAGTCATCAGCAAGTTTGCAGATGACACTAAGCTGGGGGCAGATGTGACTGAGCTGGAGGGCAGAAGGGCTCTGCAGCGGGACCTTGACCGCCTGTACAGATGGGCAGAGGCCAATGGGATGGGGTTCAATAGCTCCAAGTGCAGGGTGCTGCACTTTGGCCACAACAACCCCATGCAGAGATACAGGCTGGGGTCGGAGTGGCTGGAGAGCAGCCAGACAGAGAGGGATCTGGGGGTACTGATTGATACCCGCCTGAACATGAGCCAGCAGTGTGCCCAGGTGGCCAAGAGAGCCAGTGGCATCCTGGCCTGCATCAGGAGTGGTGTGGTCAGCAGGAGCAGGGAGGTCATTCTGCCCCTGTACTCTGCACTGGTCAGACCACACCTCGAGTACTGCGTTCAGTTCTGGGCCCCCCAGTTTAGGAAGGACATTGAGATGCTTGAGCGTGTCCAGAGAAGGGCAACGAGGCTGGTGAGAGGCCTCGAGCACAAGCCCTATGAGGAGAGGCTGAGGGAGCTGGGATTGTTTAGCCTGGAGAAGAGGAGGCTCAGGGGTGACCTTATTGCTGTCTACAACTACCTGAAGGGTGGTTGTGGCCAGGAGGAGGTTGCTCTCTTCTCTCAGGTGGCCAGCTCCAGAACAAGAGGACACAGCCTCAGGCTGCGCCAGGGGAAATTTCGGCTCGAGGTGAGGAGAAAGTTCTTCACTGAGAGAGTCATTGGGCACTGGAATGGGCTGCCTGGTGAGGTGGTGGAGTCGTCGTCCCTGGGGCAGTTCAAGGCAAGGTTGGATGTGGCACTTGGTGCCATGGTCTAGCCTTGGGCACTGTGGTAAAGGGTTGGACTTGATGATCTGTGAGGTCTCTTCCAACCTTGGTGATACTGTGATACTGTGATACTGTGACCGTTGTGTGATGTCACAGAAAGCATTGTGATGTCACAGTGAGCACAGTGTGACATCACAAAGTCCATTGTGTGACCTCACAGAAAGCATTGTGTTGTCACTGTGAGCATTGTGTGACGTCACACAGACCATTGTGTGACGACACAAAGAGCATTGTGTGAGGTCACAACATCATTGTGATGTCAGAGTGAGCACTGAGTGACGTCAGTAAGAACATTGTGTGACATCACAGAAAGCATTGTGATGTCACAGTGAGCACTGTGTGATGTCACAAATACCATTGTATGATGTCACAGAAAGCATTGTGATGTCACAGTGAGCACTGTGTGATGTCACAGTGAGGATTCTGTGACGTCACTGAAAGCATTGTGACGTCACAGAGAGCATTGTGTGACGTCACAATGACCATTGTGTGACGTCACCGAAAGCATTGTGATGTCACAGTGACCATTGTGTGGAGTCACAAAGACCATTGTGTGACGTCACAGAACGCATTGTGATGTCATAGTGAGCATTGTGTGACGTCAAAATGACCATTGTGTGACGTCACAGAAAGCATTGTGATGTCACAGTGAGCATTGTGTAACGTCACAGAAAGCATTGTGATGTCACAGTGAGCATTGTGTGAAGTCATAAATACCATTGTGTGACGTCACAGAAAGCATTGTGATGTCACAGTGAGAACTGTGTGACGTCACAGAAAGCATTGTGATGTCACAGTGAGCACTGTGTGACGTCAGAAAGAGCATTGTGTGACGTCACAAAAAGCATTGTGATGTCACAGTGAGCATTGTGTGAGGTCACAAAGAGCATTGTGTGACGTCATAATGACCATTGTGTGACGTCACAGAAAGCATTGTGATGTCACAGTGAGCATTGTGTGACGTCACAGAAAGCATTGTGATTTCACAGTGAGCATTGTGTGACGTCACAAAGACCATTGTTTGACGTCACAAGAAGCATTGTGATGTCACAGTGAGCATTGTTTGGAGTCACAAATACCATTGTGTGGCGTCACAGAATGCATTGTGATTTCGCAGTGAGCACTGTGTGAGGTCACAAAGACCATTGTGTGACGTCACAGAAAGCATTGTGATGTCACAGTGAGCACTGTGTGACGTCAGAAAGCATTGTGGTGTCGCAGTGAGCATTGTATGACGTCACAATGACCATTGTGTGAAGCCACAGAAAGCACTGTGATGTCACAGTGAGCATTGCGTGGAGTCACAAAGACCATTGTGTGACGTCAGAGAAAGCATTGTGATGTCACAGTGATTATTGTGTGACGTCACAGAAAGCATTGTGATGTCACAGTGAGCATTGTGTGATGTCACAGTGAGCATTGTGTGAAGTCACAATGACCATTGTGTGAGGTCACAGAAACCATTGTGATGTCACAGTGAGCATTGTGTGACATCACTGAGTGCACAGTGTGATGTCACAATGACCATTGTGTGACATCACAGAAAGCATTGTGATGTCACAGTTAGCATTGTGTGATGTCACAGTGAGCATTGTGTGATGTCACAGTGAGCACTGTGTGACGTCACAGAAAGCATTGTGATGTCACAGTTAGCATTGTTTGATGTCGCAGTGAGCATTGTGTGACATCACAGAAAGCATTGTGATGTCACAGTGAGCACTGTGTGACATCACTAAGACCATTGTGTGACGTCACAGAAAGCATTGTGATGTAACAGTGAGCACTGTCACGTCACAAAGACCATTGTGTGATGTCACAGAAAGCATTGTGATGTCACAGTGAGCATTGTGTGACGTCACAGAAAGCATTGTGATGTCACAGTGAGCACTGTGTGACGTCGCAAAGACCATAGTGTGATGTCACAGAAAGTATTGTGATGTCACAGTGAGCACTGTGTGACGTCGCAAAGACCATTGTGTGACGTCATAGAAAGCATTGTGATGTCACAGTGTGGATTGTGTGACGTCAAAATGAGCATTGTGTGACGTCACAGAAAGCATTGTGATGTCACAGTGAGTATTGTGTGACGTCACAATGACCATTGTTTGACGTCACAGAAAGCATTGTGGTGTCACAGTGAGCATTGTGTGACATCACTGAGTGCACTGTGTGATGTCACAATGACCATTGTGTGACGTCACAGAAAGCATTGTGATGTCACAGTGAGCATTGTGTGACGTCACAAAGACCATTGTGTGACGTCACAGAAAGCAATGTGATGTCACAGTGAGTACTGTGTGATGTCACAAAGACCATTGTGTGACGTCACAGAAAGCATTGTGATGTCACAGTGAGCATTGTGTGACTGTCTTGGGTTCAAATGCAGGTTCCCAGAGACTCTTATAAATTTAGTATACCCAATGACAATTTATAGAATTTATAGAGTGCCCTCCCCTCTTCCCCCTCCTTTCCCCAAAAGACAGGCAGAGAGAGAAAGGTAGGGACTCCCAAATAAATCAATCTCACTCGATTTGGAAGTTAAAAAGGAAAAGTTTAACAATAACTTAGAAAAAGGGATTGGAGGTAGGGGAGTTTACAAAGGATAAGGAAGGGAAAACAGCAAAATACAAAACAGGGATGGATACAACCCAAACAGTGTGATGGTGTCTCTGCCTCGTGGCTGCCACGGGGTGTGCTGATATGCAGTATCAGTGTGTGTGTGTGAAGGCAGGAAAAAAAAGGATGAGGAGCAGGAAGTGCTCCTCTTTTATACCACAGGAAGTGGGAGGAGTGGGCTAACCATCACCTGGAGTGTGGCCCACCCCTGGGGAGGGGCCAAGACCCCTAGGGTCAGGTTCAGGGTCACTCCCCCAGGAGTGTTAACCCTATACATTCCACCCCTTGGTTAGACCACTTCCACCTTCCTACGAACAGTCTTCTTCTCCAAAGATGGGAAAAGTGTCCATGGGTTAAGAGTTCTTGAAGTCCTTCTTGGTCCCCGGCTGTATCTCAAGGCGATGTGCTCCTCTGGTCCGGTGCAGGTTGGTGAGGTGTGAGCAGGACAGGAACGGAAGAAAAGTCAGTGAAACAGGAACAGTTCTTGTTGGGACTCAGCAAAGAGTCTTTTCCCTCTGTGAAGAAAACATCAGGAACAGTCTCTCTTGGTGTCTGGCATCAGGGGAACAGGTGTGGATGAGATGGCTGTAGACATCCTCTGGAGGGAAATCAGGAACAGTCTCTCACTGCAGGGCATCAGTGACGAATCAGATGCAGGGTTCTGGTTGGACGCCGTGGTGTGATGCGATGCTGTAGGACTCTGGATAGCTGCTGCTGTGATGTAGGTTCTGTTGGATGCCGTGTAGTGGTGAGGGTATAACTACAAAAACAACTTGTAACCCCTTATGAACTATAATACAAGTATTGCACAACTATGATACAACTATGAAACAACTTGGCATCCTGGCCTGCATCAGGAATGGTGTGGTCAGCAGGAGCAGGGAGGTCATTCTGCCTCTGTACTCTGCACTGGTCAGACCACACCTCGAGTACTGTGTTCAGTTCTGGGCCCCCCAGTTTAGGAGGGACATTGAGATGCTCGAGCGTGTCCAGAGAAGGGCAACGAGGCTGGTGAGAGGCCTCGAGCACAAGCCCTATGAGGAGAGGCTGAGGGAGCTGGGATTGTTTAGCCTGGAGAAGAGGAGGCTCAGGGGTGACCTTATTGCTGTCTACAACTACCTGAAGGGTGGTTGTGGCCAGGGGGAGGTTGCTCTCTTCTCTCAGGTGGCCAGCACCAGAACAAGAGGACACAGCCTCAGGCTGTGCCAGGGGAAATTTCGGCTCGAGGTGAGGAGAAAGTTCTTCACTGAGAGAGTCATTGGACACTGGAATGGGCTGCCTGGGGGGGTGGTGGAGTCGTCGTCCCTGGGGCAGTTCAAGGCAAGGTTGGATGTGGCACTTGGTGCCATGGTCTGGCCTTGAGCTCTGTGGTAAAGGGTTGGACTTGATGATCTGTGAGGTCTCTTCCAAACTTGGTGATACTGTGATACTGTGATACTGTAACTATAATACAAGATAACCTGAAAGTATCTGGAACACATGGAATCAACTCTGAGATTTCAAAACCTTTTCAGCTAAAGAGAGATTTCTCTGAGGGACACACTCGATAACGCCAGTTTCCAGCATTACCCAGTATGTGTGACCAGCACCCTCTACAGATACCACCCCTTTGATAGGTTTTCCCCCACCAGAGGCAGGAGCAACCCACACAGTCTTTCCCAGTAGATTCCTTTCACAGACTACAGGAACTCCATCTCCCTCAACTATGGGCAGTAGGGCAGACTGAGCAGGACCAGCTCTGTTAACTGATCCCCTGCTGTTCACCAGCCAGGTGGCTTCTGCAAGGTGCTTCTCCAAGTTTCTGAGAGTTCCACCTCCCATAGCCTTCAGGGTGGTTTTCAGCAGGCCATTGTGTCGCTCAATCTTTCCTGCAGCTTGTGGGTAGTATGGGATGTGGTAAACCCATTCTATCCCACGCTCTTTTGCCCAGTTGCTTACAAGGTGGTTCTTGAAATGGGTCCCATTGTCTGACTCTATTCTCTCCTGGGGTACCGTGTCTCCACAGGATGTGGCTCTGCAGGCTCAGAATGGTGTTACGGGCAGTAGCATGAGGTACTGGGTAGGTTTCCAGCCACCCCGTGCTTCCCTCCACCATGGTTAACACATACTGCTTGCCACTGCGAGACCGAGGCAGAGTGATGTAATCGATCTGCCAGGCCTCCCCATACCTGTACTTTGACCACTGCCCCCCCGTACCACAAAGGCTTCATGCACTTAGCTTGCTTTATGGTGGCACAGATGTCACATTCATGGATAACCTGAGTTATGGCCTCCATGGATATGTCCACGGACCTGTCTCAGGCCCATTGGTATGTGGCATCTCTTCCTTGGTGACCAGAAGAGTCATGTGCCCACCGAGCTAAGAACAGTTCACCTTTGTGCTTCCAGTCCAGGTCAATCTGGCAGATGTGGGCAGCCAGGTCAGCTTGGTGGTTATGCTGCTGTTCTTCAGTGGCTCTGCTCTTTGGGATGTGAGCACTGATGTGTCGGATTTTAACTGGTCGTTTGTCTAGGCGTGCAGAAATGTCTTGCCAGAGATCAGCAGCCCAAATAGGCTTCCCTTTTCTCTGCCAATCATTTCTCTTCCACTCCTTCAGCCACCCCCATAAGGCATTTGCTACCATCCATGAGTCAGTGTAGATGTATAGCATTGGCCACTGCTCTCGTTCTGCAATGTCCAGGGCCAGCTGGATGCCTTTCACCTCAGCATACTGGCTGGATTCACCTTCTCCATCTCTTGCCTCTGCAACCCTGCGTGTAGGGTTCCAGACGGCAGCCTTCCATCTCCGCTTGCTGGCTACCAGACGGCAGGATCCATCTGTGAAGAGAGCATATGCCTTTTCCTCCTCAGGGAGGTCACTGTATGGGGGGGCTTCCTCGGCACGGGTCACTGCCTTCTCTTCTGCTGGTTTTCCAAAGTCAGTGCCCTCTGGCCAGTTGGTGATGACCTCCACAATGCCTGGATGTTCGAGAGTCCCCATCCTAGCCCTCTGAGTTATCAGAGCCATCCACTTACTCCAAGTGGCATCTGTGGCATGGTGCAGAGTCGAACCCTTCCCTTTAAACATCCAAGTCAGGACTGGAAGCCTTGGAGCTAAAAGGAGTGGTGACTCCGTCCCAATCACCTCAGAGGCAGCTCTAACTCCCTCATAGGCAGCTAGGATTTCTTTCTCTGTGGGGGTATAGTTGCTCTCTGAGCCTTTGTACGCCTTGCTCCAGAACCCGAGTGGGCGGCCTCTTGTCTCATCAGGAGCTTTCTGCCATAGGCTCCAGCTAGGACCATTCTCACCGGCTGCTGTGTAGAGAATGTTCTTAATCTCTGGGCCAGTTCGAACTGGTCCCAAGGCCATGTCATGGACCACCTCTCGTTTGATCTGGTCAAATGCCACCTGCTGCTCAGGTCCCCACCCAAAGTTATTCCTCTTTCTTGTAACGTCAAAGAGGGGTTTCACAATTTGACTGTACCCGGGAATGTGCATCTTCCAAAAGCCCACAAACCCCAGGAAGGATTGTGTCTCCTTCCGGTTAGTGGGTTCCACCATAGTGGCCACTTTATTCACCACATCCATAGGGATGTGGCGTCGGCCATCCTGCCATCAAACTCCCAGGAACTGGATCTCTCTGGCAGGCCCTTTCACTTTGCTTCTCTTAATGGCAAACCCAGCATCCAACAGGATATTAATGATCTTCTCACCCTTCTCGAAGACCTCCTCTGCTGTCTCACCCCATACAATGATGTCATCGATGTACTGCAGATGTTCCGGAGCTCCACCCTTCTCCAGTGCAGTCTGGATGATGCTATGGCAGATTGTAGGGCTGTGCTTCCACCCTTGAGGCAGTCTGTTCCAGTGGTACTGGACTCCTCTCCAGGTGAAGGCAAACTGTGGCCTACATTCTTCTGCAATGGGGATGGAGAAGAAGGCATTAGCAATGTCAATTGTGGCATACCATTTGGCCTCCTTCGTTTCCAGTTCATACTGCAGCTCCAACATATCAGGCACGGCTGCGCTGATTGGAGGAGTCACTTCGTTCAGGCCTCGGAAATCCACCGTGAGTCTCCACTCCCCTGTCTCCTTTCGCACTGGCCATATCGGGCTGTTGAAGGGCGAGTGGCTCTTGCTGATGACAAGCTGCTGCTCCAGGCGGCGAATCAGCTGCTGTATGGGTAGCAGGGAGTCTCTGTTGGTGCGGTATTGCCTGCGATGAACTACACGAGAAGCAATAGGTAACTTGACATCTTCCACCTTGTGAGTACCAACCACGGAAGGGTCATCTGACAGGCCAGGCATGATAGACAGCTGCTCTTTGTCTGCAGTCTCTACAGCTGCTATGCCAAAAGCCCACTTGTTCCCCTTCGGATCTTTAAAGTACCCTTCCCGGAGAAAGTCGATCCCCAGGATGCAAGGTGCATCAGGGCCAGTTACTATGGAGTGCTTCTCCCACACATTCCCGGTGAGGCTTATCTCAGCCTGCAGCACAGTCAACTCCTGAGACCCCCCTGTGACTCCTGCAATGGTAATAGTTTCTGTCCCCCTATGGCTGGAGGGGATCAGAGTGCATTGGGCACCGGTGTCTACCAACGCTCTGTACTTCTCGGCTTCAGAAGTGCCAGGCCATTTCACAAACACGTCCCAATATACTCTGTTATCCCTGGCCTCCACCTGGCTGGAGACAGGGCACCTCTAATTCTGAGCAGTGTGACCGCATGAGGCACATGGACCTGAGTTACTGGCTTCACCACCCCTTGAGCGAGAGGGCTGCCTGCGGGACACTGGGGCAACCCCTCTTCTGGAGGAGTTATTCCCCGTGTTTGTCCCCTGCAGTTCCCTTACCCTGGCCCATAGAGCTGAGGTGGGCTGGCCATGCCATCTATCCATGTTTTCCCCATGGTCACACAGTGTTCTCCAGAGTGAACCCCTGTGTGTACCCTGTCTGCTCTGGGCTGGTCTCCTGCGAGGAGGAGGAGGAGGAGGAGGAGCACGGCGGCGTGTGTTCCTTACAGCTGAGACTTGCACCCATTCTGAAGGTGAAGAGCAGTCATCCTCTGCCTTCTGCAGTTCAGAGAAAGAGGCTTTTAGCTCGTTCATTTCTTGGGTGAGGGTCTCTACAGTGGCAATTAAGGTTTTCCTTGACAAACTGTCTTCAAACTGTCTTAGGTCATTCACAAACTCCCTGATTGTGGGAAGGTTGTTGGGGTCTCTGCCCAGCAGCAGTGCTCCCAGTGTAGGGGCATATGTGGAAGGGGCACACTGTGTCAGTTTCTTTAAGAGGGCTGGCTTCATGCGGACATCATCAGGGTCCGAGGGCATCTGGTCGGCCCCATAAATTATCTCCTGAACCGCCATTTGCCTCAGGTATGAGATAGCCTGTTCCATATCTGTCCATTTAAGGGGATGGAAAATCATGTCATCCTTAGTCGGGTACCTGTACCTCACAGCTATCAGAAGCCTGGCCCAAAGTGAGTGGGTACCATCGAGCCTTCCCAGCTCCTTATCCACACCTCCATCCCTTGACAAGGATCCCAGCTGCTTTGCCTCCCTCTGATCTAGGTCCACTGTTTCTGCTCCTGCATCCCAACATTTCAAAAGCCAGGCTAAAAGGGACTGTCTGTTTGCCCTTGCATACTCCTGCCTTGTGTGCCTGATTTCCTTTCTGGGCGTGGAGCTGATAAGGATCACTCCATTATCAGGTCCATTTCCAGCTGGTTGCTGTTGCTGGGGGGTGCTGGTTCCCGAAGAGGTCCCTTGCCCTGGATCGGTGTCTGTGGGAGGGTTTGGGTTTGATCTGACTTGCCGCGTGGTAATTGGAGCCAGATGGAGGGGGCTGGGCTGAGGGGGAATGGTCCGGGGGGCTGCCCTGGGCGGGACCGGAGGCGGAGTTCGGGGCGGAGCCGCGCTAGGGGCGGTGCCTGCGCTCGGGGCTGCCGGACCGGTCTGACCTGTCGGACCTGTCGCCCAACCCCCGCAGCTGCAGCTCGGGCAGCTCGGGCCACCCCTCCCCCTAAGCATCGTAATGGCGGCGCCCACTCGATACTTCCACATGTCCAAGTTCAGAGCTACCTTGTTCATTCCCAAACCCACATTTACACACAGTGAAATAACAGCTATCCAGTACCATTTCTCGCCCAAAATATCTGGAGCTTCTGTGTTCCAATGCATATACTCAGATTGATTCCATGTTCCAGAAACATTTCTAAACACAGTGATATTACTAACAGAATTCAGGAAATAGGCATAGACTCGGGCAGGCAAATGCTTAGAATATTCCCAGAGCATATGAATGACAATCCAGAAGACATGGTAACTTATAAACTTTAACAGCCAGCCCCACAACAGCCATGCAAAAGCGTTAATGATTAAGACTCTCAGAATATCCATTTTTTAACTTCCAAATCTTCTCTGAAAGAATTCTTTCTACCTAGCCCCACGTTGAGACGCCAAATAAATTGTCTTGGGTTCAAATGCAGGTTCCCAGAGACTCTTATAAATTTGGTAGACCCAATGACAATTTATAGAATTTATAGAGTGCCCTCCCCTCTTCCCCCTCCTTTCCCCAAAAGACAGGGAGAGAGATAAAGGTAGGGACACCCAAATAAATCAATCTCACTCGATTTGGAAGTTAAAAAGGAAAAGTTTAACAATAACTTAGAAAAAGGGATTGGAGGTAGGGGAGTTTACAAAGGATAAGGAAGGGAAAACAGCAAAATACAAAACAGGGATGGATACAACCCGAGTAGTGTGATGGTGTCTCTGCCTCGCGGCTGCCACGTGTTGTGCTGGTATGCAGTATTAGTGTGTGTGATCATGAACGCAGGAAGAGAGAAAGAGAGTGAGGAGCAGGAAGTGCTCCTCTTTTATACCTCAGGAAGTGGGGGGAGCGGGCTAACCATCACCTGGAGTGTGGCCCACCCCAGAGGAGGGGGAAGACCCCTATGGTCAGGTTAAAGGTCACTCCCCCAGTAGTGTTAACCCTATACACCTAACCCTAAACCCTAACCCTAACCCTAAACACTAACCCTAACACTAATGGACTAACCCTAACCCTAACCTAATCCTAACCCCTAACCCTAACCCTAATCCCTAACCCCAACCTAACCCTAACAACTAACACTAACCCTAAACCCTAATACTAACCCCTAACCCTAATCCTAAACCCCAACCCTAACCCTAATGGACTAATCCTAACCCTAACCTTAACCCCTAACACTAACCGCTAACCCAAAACCCTAACCCTAACCCTTAATCCTAACCATAAACCCTAACCCTAACCCTAATGGACTAATCCTAACCCTAACCCTAACCCCTACCCTAACCCCTAACCCCAACCCTAACCCTAACCTAAAAGCCTAACCCTAAACCTAATCCCTAACGCTAACCTAACCCTACCCCTAATATGCTCACTCTAACCCTAACCCTAACCTAAACCCTAACCCTAATCCTAACCCTAACCCTAACGTAACCCTAACCCTAACCCAACCCTAACACTAACCCTAACACTGACTAACCCTAACCCTAACCAACCCTAACCCTAACCCCTAACCCTAACCCTAACCCTAATGGACTAATCCTAACCCTAACCTTAACCCCTAACCCTAACCCCTAACCCTAAACCCTAACCCCAACACTTAATCCCAACCATAAACCCTAACCCTAACCCTAATGGACTAATCCTAACCCTAACCCTAACCCGTACCCTAACCCCTAACCCTAACCCTAACCCTAACCTAAAAGCCTAACCCTAAACCTAATCCCTAACGCTAACCTAACCCTACCCCTAATATGCTCACTCTAACCCTAACCCTAACCTAAACCCTAACCCTAATCCTAACCCTAAGCCTAACGTAACCCTAACCCTAACCCAACCCTAACACTAACCCTAACACTGACTAACCCTAACCCTAACCAACCCTAACCCTAACCCCT
>NW_026974715.1:25556-35556 GCF_015220805.1 Pogoniulus pusillus | reverse complement strand
CTTCTTGGTCCCCGGCTGTATCCCAAGGCGATGTGCTCCTCTGGTCCGGTGCAGGTTGCTGAGATGTGAGCAGGGCAGGAACGGAAGAAAAGTCAGTGAATCAGGAACAGTTCTTGTTGGTACTCAGGAAAGAGTCTTTTCCCTCTGCGAAGAAAACATCAGGAACAGTCTCTTCATGTCTGGCATCAGGGGAACAGGTGTAGATGAGATGGCTGTAGACATCCTCTGGAGGGAAATCAGGAACAGTCTCTCACTGCAGGGCATCAGTGACGAATCAGATGCAGGGTTCTGGTTGGACGCCGTGGTGTGATGCGATGCTGTAGGACTCTGGATAGCTGCTGCTGTCATGTAGGTTCTGTTGGACGCCGTGTAGTGGTGAGGGTATAACTACAAAAACAACTTGTAACCCCTTATGAACTATAATACAAGTATTGCACAACTATGATACAAGTATTGCACAACTATGATACAACTATAATACAAGATAACCTGAAAGTATCTGGAACACATGGAATCAACTCTGAGATTTCAAAACCTTTTCAGCTAAAGAGAGATTTCTCTGAGGGACACACTCGATAACACCAGTTTCCATCATCACCCAGTATGTGTGACCAGGACCCTCTGCAGATACCACCCCTTTGATAGGTTTTCCCCCACCAGAGGCAGGAGCAACCCACACAGTCTTTCCCAGTAGATTCCTTTCACAGACTACAGGAACTCCATCTCCCTCAACTATGGGCAGTAGGGCAGACTGAGCAGGACCAGCTCTGTTAACTGATCCCCTGCTGTTCACCAGCCAAGTGGCTTCTGCAAGGTGCTTCTCCCAGTTTCTGAGAGTTCCACCTCCCATAGCCTTCAGGGTGGTTTTCAGCAGACCATTGTGTCGCTCAATCTTTCCTGCAGCCTGTGGGTAGTATGGGATGTGATAAACCCATTCTATCCCATGCTCTTTTGCCCAGTTGCTTACAAGGTGGTTCTTGAAATGGGTCCCATTGTCTGACTCAATTCTCTCTGGGGTACCGTGTCTCCACAGGATGTGGCTCTGCAGGCCCAGAATGGTGTTACGGGCAGTAGCATGAGGTACTGGGTAGGTTTCCAGCCACCCCGTGCTTCCCTCCACCATGGTTAACACATACTGCTTGCCACTACGAGACCGAGGCAGAGTGATGTAATCAATCTGCCAGGCCTCCCCATACCTGTACTTTGACCACCTTCCCCCGTACCACAAAGGCTTCATGCGCTTGGCTTGCTTTATGGTGGCACAGATGTCACATTCATGGATAACCTGAGTTATGGCCTCCATGGATATGTCCACGGACCTGTCTCGGGCCCATTGGTATGTGGCATCTCTTCCTTGGTGACCAGAAGAGTCATGTGCCCACCGAGCTAAGAACAGTTCACCTTTGTGCTTCCAGTCCAGGTCAATCTGGCAGATGTGGGCAGCCTGGTCAGCTTGGTGGTTATGCTGCTGCTCTTCAGTGGCTCTGCTCTTTGGGATGTGAGCACTGATGTGTCGGATTTTAACTGGCAGTTTGTCCAGGCGTGCAGAAATGTCTTGCCAGAGATCAGCAGCCCAAATAGGCTTCCCTTTTCTCTGCCAATCATTTCTCTTCCACTCCTTCAGCCACCCCCATAAGGCATTTGCTACCATCCATGAGTCGGTGTAGATGTATAGCATTGGCCACTGCTCTCGTTCTGCAATGTCCAGGGCCAGCTGGATGGCTTTCACCTCAGCATACTGGCTGGATTCGCCTTCTCCATCTCTTGCCTCTGCAACCCTGCGTGTGGGGTTCCAGACGGCAGCCTTCCATCTCCGCTTGCTGCCTACCAGGCGGCAGGATCCATCTGTGAAGAGAGCATATGCCTTTTCCTCCTCAGGGAGGTCACTGTATGGGGGGGCTTCCTCGGCACGGGTCACTGCCTTCTCTTCTGCTGGCTTTCCAAAGTCAGTGCCCTCTGGCCAGTTGGTGATGACCTCTACAATGCCTGGACGCTCGAGAGTCCCCATCCTAGCCCTCTGAGTTATCAGAGCCATCCACTTACTCCAAGTGGCATCTGTGGCATGGTGCGGAGTCGAACCCTTCCCTTTAAACATCCAAGTCAGGACTGGAAGCCTTGGAGCTAAAAGGAGTGGTGACTCCGTCCCAATCACCTCAGAGGCAGCTCTGACTCCCTCATAGGCAGCTAGGATTTCTTTCTCTGTGGGGGTATACTTGGTCTCTGAGCCTTTGTACGCCTTGCTCCAGAACCCGAGTGGGCGGCCTCTTGTCTCATCAGGAGCTTTCTGCCATAGGCTCCAGCTAGGACCATTCTCACCGGCTGCTGTGTAGAGAATGTTCTTAATCTCTGGGCCGGTTCGAACTGGTCCCAAGGCCATGGCATGGACCACCTCTCGTTTGATCTGGTCAAATGCCACCTGCTGCTCAGGTCCCCACCCAAAGTTATTCCTCTTTCTTGTAACGTCAAAGAGGGGTTTCACAATTTGACTGTACCCGGGAATGTGCATCTTCCAAAAGCCCACAAACCCCAGGAAGGATTGTGTCTCCTTCCGGTTAGTGGGTTCCACCATAGTGGCCACTTTATTCACCACATCCATAGGGATGTGGCGTCGGCCATCCTGCCATCGAACTCCCAGGAACTGGATCTCTCTGGCAGGCCCTTTCACTTTGCTTCTCTTAATGGCAAAACCAGCATCCAACAGGATATTAATGATCTTCTCACCCTTCTGGAAGACCTCCTCTGCTGTCTCACCCCATACAATGATGTCATCGATGTACTGCAGATGTTCCGGAGCTCCACCCTTCTCCAGTGCAGTCTGGATGATGCTGTGGCAGATTGTAGGGCTGTGCTTCCACCCTTGAGGCAGTCTGTTCCAGTGGTACTGGACTCCTCTCCAGGTGAAGGCAAACTGCGGCCTACATTCTTCTGCAATGGGGATGGAGAAGAAAGCATTAGCAATGTCAATTGTGGCATACCATTTGGCCTCCTTCGTTTCCAGTTCATACTGCAGCTCCAACATGTCAGGCACGGCTGCGCTGATTGGAGGAGTCACTTCATTCAGGCCTCGGAAATCCACCGTGAGTCTCCACTCCCCCTGTCTCCTTTCGCACTGGCCATATCGGGCTGTTGAAGGGCGAGTGGCTCTTGCTGATGACAAGCTGCTGCTCCAGGCGGCGAATCAGCTGCTGTATGGGTAGCAGGGAGTCTCTGTTGGTGCGGTATTGCCTGCGATGAACTACACGAGAAGCAATAGGTAACTTGACATCTTCCACCTTGTGGGTACCAACCACGGAAGGGTCATCTGACAAGCCAGGCATGATAGACAGCTGCTCTTTGTCTGCAGTCTCTACAGCTGCTATGCCAAATGCCCACTTGTTCCCCTTCGGATCTTTAAAGTACCCTTCCCGGAGAAAGTCAATCCCCAGGATGCAAGGTGCATCAGGGCCAGTTACTATGGAGTGCTTCTCCCACACATTCCCGGTGAGGCTTATCTCAGCCTGCAGCACAGTCAACTCCTGAGACCCCCCTGTGACTCCTGCAATTGTAACAGTATCTGTCCCCCTGTGGCTGGAGGGGATCAGAGTGCATTGGGCACCGGTGTCTACCAACGCTCTGTACTTCTCGGCTTCAGAAGTGCCAGGCCATTTCACAAACACGTCCCAATATACTCTGTTATCCCTGGCCTCCGCCTGGCTGGAGACAGGGCACCTCTAATTCTGAGCAGTGTGACTGCATGAGGCACATGGACCTGAGTTACTGGCTTCACCACCCCTTGAGCGAGAGCGCTGCCTGCGGGACACTGGGGCAACCCCTCTTCTGGAGGAGTTATTCCCTGTGTTTGTCCCCTGCAGTTCCCTTACCCTGGCCCATAGAGCTGAGGTGGGCTGGCCATGCCATCTATCCATGTTTTCCCCATGGTCACACAGTGTTCTCCAGAGTGACCCCCTGTGTGTACCCTGTCTGCTCTGGGCTGGTCTCCTGCGGGGAGGAGGAGGAGCACGGCGGCGTGTGTTCCTTACAGCTGAGACTTGCACCCATTCTGAAGGTGAAGAGCAGTCATCCTCTGCCTTCTGCATTTCAGAGAAAGAGGCTTTCAGCTCGTTCATTTCTTGGGTGAGGGTCTCTACAGTGGCAATTAAGGTTTTCCTCGACAAACTGTCTTCAAACTGTCTTAGGTCATTCACAAACTCCCTGATTGTGGGAAGGTTGTTGGGGTCTCTGCCCAGCAGCAGTGCTCCCAATGTGGGGGCATATGTGGAAGGGGCACACTGAGTCAGTTTCTTTAAGAGGGCTGGCTTCATGCGGACATCATCAGGGTCCGAGGGCCTCTGGTCGGCTCCATAAATTATCTCTTGAACCGCCATTTGCCTCAGGTATGAGATACCCTGTTCCATATCTGTCCATCTAAGGGGATGGAAAATCATGTCATCCTTAGTCGGGTACCTGTACCTCACAGCTATCAGAAGCCTGGCCCAAAGTGAGTGGGTACCATCGAGCCTTCCCAGCTCCTTATCCACACCTCCATCCCTCGACAAGGATCCCAGCTGCTTTCGCCTCCCTGTGATCTAGGTCCACTGTTTCTGCTCCTGCATCCCAGCATTTCAAAAGCCAGGCTAAAAGGGACTGTCCGTTTGCCCTTGCATACTCCTGCCTTATGTGCCTGATTTCCTTTCTGGGCGTGGAGCTGATAAGGATCACTCCATTATCAGGTCCATTTCCAGCTGGTTGCTGTTGCTGGGGGGTGCTGGTTCCCGAAGAGGTCCCTTGCCCTGGATCGGTATCTGCGGGAGGGTTTTGATTTGATCTTGCTGGCCGCGTGGTTATTGGCGCTAGGTGAAGGGGGCTGGGCTGAGGGGGCAGGGTCCGGGGGGCTGCCCTGGGCGGGACCGGAGGCGGAGTTCGGGGCGGAGCCGCGCTAGGGGCGGTGCCTGCGCTCGGGGCGGCCGGAACGGCCTGACCTGTCGCCCAACCCCCGCAACTGCAGCTCGGGCAGTGAGGACTACCCCTCCCCCTAAGCACCCTAATGGCGGCGCCCACCCGATATTTCCACGTGTCCCAGTTCACCGCTATCTTATTAATTCCCAAACCCACATTTACACACAGTGAAATAACAGCTATCCAGTACCATTTCTCGCCCAAAATATCTGGAGCTTCTGTGCTCCAATGCATATACTCAGATTGATTCCATGTTCCAGAAACATTTCTAAACACAGTGATATTACTAACAGAATTCAGGAAATAGGCATAGACTCGGGCAGGCAAATGCTTAGAATATTCCCAGAGCATATCAATGACAATCCAGAAGACATGGTAACTTATAAACTTTAACAGCCAGCCCCACAACAGCCATGCAAAAGCGTTAATGATTAAGACTTTCAGAATATCCATTTTTTAACTTCCAAATCTTCTCTGAAAGAATTCTTTCTACCTAGCCCCACGTTGAGACGCCAAATAAATTGTCTTGGGTTCAAATGCAAGTTCCCAGAGACTCTTATAAATTTGGTAGACCCAATGACAATTTATAGAATTTATAGAGTTTATAGAGTGCCCTCCCCTCCTCCCCCTCCTTTCCCCAAAAGACAGGGAGAGAGATAAAAGGTAGGGACACCCCAATAAATCAATCTCACTCGATTTGGAAGTTAAAAAGGAAAAGTTTAACAATAACTTAGAAAAAAGGGATTGGAGGTAGGGGAGTTTACAAAGGATGAGGAAGGGAAAACAGCAAAATACAAAACAGGGATGGATACAACCCGAGTAGTGTGATGGTGTCTCTGCCTCGTGGCTGGTATGCAGTATCAGTGTGTGTGTGCGGTCATGAACGCAGGTAGTGAGCAAGAGGGCGAAAAGAGGAAGAGACAGGAGAACTCCTGTCTTTTATACCACAGGAAGTGGGGGGGAGTGGGCTAACCATCACCTGGAGTGTGGCCCACCCCTGAGGAGGGGCCAAGACCCCTAGGGTCAGGTTCAGGGTCACTCCCCCAGGAGTGTTAACCCTATACATCACCCTAACCATAACTCCAAACACTAAACACTAAGCCTAACCCTAACCCTAACTCTCACCCTCACCCTCACCCTAAACCCTAACCCTAACCCCTAACCCTAACCCTAACCCTAACTACTAACCCTAACCCTAACCCCTAACATTAACCCTAACCCTAACCCTAAATCCTAACCCTAACCCCTTACGCTAACCCCTAACCCTAACCCTACCCTAATCATAAACCAACCCCAACTCTACCCTAACCCTAACCCTAACCCTAACCGAACCCTAACACTAACCTAACCCTAACCCTAACCTAACCCTAACCCTAACCCCTAACCCTAACCCTACCCTAACCCTAACCCAACCCTAACCCTAACCCTAACCCTAACCCTGACTAACCCTACCCCTAACCCTAACCCCTAACCCTAACCCTAACCCTAACCCTAACGGAGAAACCCTAACCCTACCCCTAACCCCTAACCCTAACCCTTCCCGAACCGTAACCCTAACCCTAACCTAACCCTACCCCTAACCTGACCCAAAACCTAGCCGTAAACCGTAACCCGAACCCTAAACCCTAACCCTAACCCTCAATCTAACCCTAACCCCTAACCCTGACCCTTAACCCTAACCCTAACCCTAACCCCTAACCCTAAACTTAATTAAACCTAACCCTAACCCTACACTTTCCCTAACCCTAACTAAACGTAACCCTAACCCTATCCCCTAAGCTTAACCCCTAACCCTAACCCTAATGGACTAACCCTGACCCTAACGCTATCCCCTAACCCTAATCCTAACCCAACCCTAACCCTAACACTAACCCTAACCTAACCCTAACCCTAAACACTAGCCCTAAACCCTAACCCTAACCATCACCCTCACCCTAACCATCACCCTCACCCTAAACCCTAACCCTAACCCTAACCCCTAACCCCAACACTAACCCCTAACCCTAGCTCTCACCCTCACCCCAAACCCTAACTCCTAACCCTAACCCCTAACCCTAACCCTAACAGATTAAATCTAACCCTAACCCTAACCCTAAACCCTAACCCAACCCTAACCCTAACCCTCACCCTCACCATAACCCTAACCCCTAACCCTAACCCTAACTCCTAACCCTAATCCTCACCCTCACCCTAAATCCTAACCCTAACACCTAACCCTAACCCTAACCCAACCCGAACCCTAACCATGACCCAAACATTAACCCTAACACCTAACCCTAACCCCTAACCCTAAACCTACCCTAATCCTAACCCCTAACACTACCCTAACTCTAACCCTCAACCCTAACCCTAAACCGCAACCCTAACCATCACGCTCACCCGAACCCTAATCCCTAACCCTAATCCTAACCCAACCCTAGCCCTAACATTAACCCTAACCTAACACTAACCCTAAACCCTAGCCCTAAACCCTAACCCTCACCCTCACCCTAACCCTAACCCCTAACCCCAAACCCTAACCCTAACTCCTAACCCTAACCCTCACCCTCACCCTAAACCCTAACCCTAACCCCTAACCCTAACCCTAACCCAACCCTACCCCTAACCCTGACCCAAACGCTAACCCTAACCCCTAACCCTAACCCCTAACCCTACGGACTAACACTAACCCTAACCCTAACCCCTAATCCTAATCCTAACCCAACCCTAACCGTAACCCTAACCTAACCCTAACCCTAAACCCTAGCCCTAAACCCTAACCCTAACCATCACCCTCACCCTAACCATAACTCCAAACACTAAACACTAAGCCTAACCCTAACCCTAACTCTCACCCTCACCCTCACCCTAAACCCTAACCCTAACCCCTAACCATAACCCTAACCCTAACTACTAACCCTAACCCTAACCCCTAACATTAACCCTAACCCTAACCCTAAATCCTAACCCTAACCCCTTACGCTAACCCCTAACCCTAACCCTACCCTAATCATAAACCAACCCCAACTCTACCCTAACCCTAACCCTAACCCTAACCGAACCCTAACACTAACCTAACCCTAACCCTAACCTAACCCTAACCCTAACCCCTAACCCTAACCCTACCCTAACCCTAACCCAACCCTAACCCTAACCCTAACCCTAACCCTGACTAACCCTGCCCCTAACCCTAACCCTAAACCCTAACCCTAACCCTAACCCTAACGGAGAAACCCTAACCCTACCCCTAACCCCTAACCCTAACCCTTCCCGAACCGTAACCCTAACCCTAACCTAACCCTACCCCTAACCTGACCCAAAACCTAGCCGAAACCCTAACCCGAACCCTAAACCCTAACCCTAACCCTCAATCTAACCCTAACCCCTAACCCTGACCCTTAACCCTAACCCTAACCCTAACCCCTAACCCTAAACTTAATTAAACCTAACCCTAACCCTACACTTTCCCTAACCCTAACTAAACGTAACCCTAACCCTATCCCATAAGCTTAACCCCTAACCCTAACCCTAATGGACTAACCCTGACCCTAACGCTATCCCCTAACCCTAATCCTAACCCAACCCTAACCCTAACATTAACCCTAACCTAACACTAACCCTAAACCCTAGCCCTAAACCCTAACCCTAACCATCACCCTCACCCTAACCCTAACACCAAACCCTAAAAACGAACCCTAACACTAACCTTAACTAAATACTAACCCTAACCCTATCTAAGCCTAACCTTAACCCTGACCCCTAACACTAACCCCTAACCCTAACAGACTAAACCTAACCCTAACACTAACCCCTAACCCTAACCCAACCCTAACACTAACCCTAACGCTAACCCTAACCTAACCCTAAACCTAAACCCTAACCCTAAACCCAAACCCTAACCCCTAACCCTAACCCTAACCCTAACCTAACCCTAACTCTAACCCTAACCTTAACCCTAACAGACTAAACCTAACCCTAACCCTAACCCCTAACCCTAACCCTGACCCAACCCTAACACTAACCCTAACCCTAACCCTAACCCTAACCTAACCCTAACCTTAAACCCTAACCCTAAACCCCAACCCTCACCCTCACCCTCACCCTAAACCCTAACCCTAGACCCTAACCCTAACCCAACCCTAACCCTAACCCTGACCCAAACGCTAACCCTAACCTCTAACCCTAAACCTACCCTAATCCTTAACCCTAACCCTACCCTAACTCTAACCCCTAACCCTAACTCTAAACCCTAACCCTAACCCCTAACCCTAACCCTAATGGACTAACCCTAACCTTATTCCAACCCTAACCCCTAGCCCTAACCCTGCCCCCTAACCCTAACCTAACCCTAACACCTGACCCTAACCCTAAACCCTAACACTAACCCCCAACCCTAACCCTACATCCTAACCCTAACCCTAATGGACTAATCCTAACCCTAACCCTATCCCCTAACCCTAACCCCTAAGGCTAACCCTAACCCTAACCCTAACCATAATGGACTAATCCTAACCCTAACCCTAACCCCTAACCCTAACCTTTAACCCTAACCCAAACCCAAACCTAACCCTAACCCTACCCCGAACCCCTAAGCCTAACCCAAACCGTAACACTAACCCAAACGCCTAACCCTAAACCTAACCCCTAACCCTAACCTAACCCTAACCCTAATCTGCTCGCCCTAACCCTAACCCAAACCCTAACCCCTTACTCTAGCCCTAACCCTAACTTAAACCCTAATCCTAACCGTAACACTAACCTAACCCTAACCCTAATCTGCTCACCCTAACCCTAACCCTAACCTAACACTAACCCTAACCCAACCCTAAACCTAACCCGGACTAACCCTAACACTAACCCAATCCTAACCCTAACCCTGACTAACCCTAAACTAACCCTAACCCAGCCCTAACCCTAACCCTTACCCTGACTAACCCTAACCCTAAACCTAACCAATCCTAACCCTAATCCCTAACCCTAACCCTAACCTCTAACCCTAACCATAAACCCTAACACTAACCCTAAACCTAACCCCTAACCTTAACCCCTAACCCTAACCCTACCCTAACCCCAACCCTAACCCAAA